>NC_065435.1:66063293-66367331 GCF_024364675.1 Aethina tumida
CCGACGACGCTACGCTCCGTGACACTGTCTCTTGTTTTTTTCACAGTTGGCCGAGCTCTTTAAAATGTGTTATCGTCGCGTCTAACAGTGGGTTGGGAGACGAGAAAATTTTCAGCCTTGTTGGTGAGCTGTTCACCAAAAATCTGCCGAGTCCAGCGGACACCCAGTCCATCGTCCTTGGTCGTTTCCATCATGTCGTGGCGAAAACGCAAAAAAATAAATAATAATAATAAACGCAACGCGCCATAGCAAAGTGGATTTCAACACAAAACCGCAACAATGCAAATGCAAACGACCAGAAACCAGCAAAGTGCATCTAATAATCAAGATGGCCTCGAATGCACGGCACACTGGATGGTTTTTCAGCGGTGGGCAGAGCAAAATAACTAATTGAATAATTACCGGACTCCCACGCGTTACTGTGTGCCGACTTTAAAGTGCCCCGGCAATGGATTACGCTTCCATGGCCTGACAGGCCGGCTGACATAATTTGCCCTCTATTCGGTCGCGGCCTGGCTCTGCACTTTTCCGCCGTAATTACGCCCGCGACACCGGTCACAGATAAATAATGCACTTGCGGAACGGCACGGACTCCATAAATTTTCCGACCGCTGGAAATTATACGTGGGGTTTTGTCAGGATTATTATTGTAACGAGGCCGAAACAATGTAACGTTTTCTGCTGGTCAACAACTAAAAACTAAACGAGATAAGCTGGGATTAAAAATGAAAACCTGGTCTTTCATCAATAATTTCAAGATTTATGACTAATTTGGAATCTCAAAAAGAACTTAAGGAAAAAAAATACAGTTGAAATTCGATAGCTCGAACCATGACTTGTTAGGAAATAGTTCGAGTTATCAGTAATTTGATAGTTATCAGATAAACTACGAAATAAGTTAGTAAGTATGAATGTACTGCGCCATAAATTAAAAATCGCAAAAATATTTTTTTCTTCACAATTTATCAATTAAACTTAATTACTTATCATGAGAATATTTGCCATATTTTTTAATATAATACTGTTGTTATATCTCTTAAGGTAAAGTGGTGATAACACCTTAAATAATGAAAAAAATAAAATTCTATAATTTCATTTTTCTGTATTTTATACCTTTACATCAACCGTTAAAGGGAGTAATATTAGCACTATTATTTTTTTGTTATATTTCAAACATAAATAACACAGAGATTCAATAAAATTGAACGTTTAACAATGGGATTTGATATTCCCCCAAAAAATCGATTTGAATTTACTGCCAAATATTTTGTACGATCAAGGCATTCATGTTGTTGAAGTTCGATTGTAACTGATCTTAGATTTAGTTCGAGTGAAAAACGAATCTTAAAAGAATTTATAGTTTTTACTCTTGCAAGATGGACAATTAAGGTCAAAAAGCTTTTATAATGCACTTGAATCCGGAGAGCACTTGAATGACTTCATCATTCCCATTAAAACGCCAAATTTAAAAGCACTAATGTAATAAACAAATATTTGGTTCCGACGAATGCACATTTTAAAAATATATTTTCATAAAATCATATTTGCACTTTCAAATAATACCGGTGCTAAATGATTTGCTGCCTACGAACTTACATACGTGTTAAATTGCATTACTGACCTGTAACAAAATAAAGATTGAAATGATTGCGTATGTTTTAAAGTCTAATAAAAAAGCAAGCAATTAAGCGCAAATTTTGTGCAAACACATTAGTAAATTGTTTAAAAAAATTTGTGCATTAGATAATTGCAAAATTATGTTCACAAACATGAGAAAAACATCGTTCCACGTGCGGAAGACATTTGTGATTCCAAAGTTTAAATTAAAATTGTTGTTTTGTATCAGGAAAATTGACACAGGACGCCGAAGTTAGTAAACATCGGGTGGCGATAAGTTTATCGTAATTTATGTCGACAGTTCTCACCAGTGGCAATTTAGAAAATCTACTAGCTTTAAAATAAAACCGCAAAAAGGATGCGACTATCAGGTATTTAATGATACCGCGAAGAAAAATTCTGGATTTTTCATAACATAATTTACAAAACATATTTAACAAAAACAGTTTTGTTTATACGTATTTTGAATCCGCACTCATGTCGTGATAAAGCAAGTTGTTTAATTCAAATGTGACTTAGCATATTGGGAATATGTATTTAGCATTAACGCGGTGAGAGAACGAAGTTTTAATTCATACTTTGCACATTGAAATTATGAACGTGTACAAAGGAATATGATCATATGATGATGAGATATAAGACGAATGAGTAAGTCATTTAATTTTAAAATTATTTTAATTTTCTCATCAGTTTTTGACACAAGTGCAAATAAGACTCGTGTACTGAAATTATTAGAAGAAAACTATATATATATATATATATATATATATATATATATATATATATATATATATATATATATATATATATATATATATATATAAAAAGTATAAACACATAATGAGGTATGAGATAAATTTTAGTTTGTTAGTTAGTTAACCCATTTTTAATTTCTTCATTCGAATTTTTAGACTAAAAAAACACAAAAATATCCAAAAAGCATTAAATTTTTAAATATAAATTTAACTCCCATATTGAAATAATCTAAAGAAATAATACCTCGAATAGCAAGATAAACGCTTTTTTACATTTTCATCCGATTATCAATATCCACCCGAGTGTTCACCGACCAAAAACACTTTGAACCTATTGAAACGTTCAAAAAACATTTTTAATACACCATGAAATTATTTGAAAGACTCCGACTTTGACTGGGAAAAAAAAACTTAGATGCGAATTCATTTTGTTGATAATGGAGGCGTGCAAACTGTACGCTGTACGACAGCATGTTTTTTTTATTATTCCACGTTGCGCCAGTTGATGTGTTGCGGACAAACACTCGGAATGACATTCCATGAGACAAAGCCTTTGATGTGAGCCGACCCGACTGAATGCTGAATGGTTTTTTAAGTAGTGCTGCGCATGGTGGTCATGTTATTATGCCTTTGCTCCGTTTGCGACACAAATTACTAAAGAATTGATGCTATCGGCAGTGGGTACTTCAGTTTCTAATTTGCAAATGAAAACGATCGAATAAAGAAGTTTTCGAATGTCGATTTTAGAATTTAGAGGTATTTACAGACATATTTATTTTGAGAATAATAATCAATCAATTTTTATTCAAAAAATATAAATTATTGAAGTAATACACATTCACAAAAGGACTGTTGTTTTTATGTAAGTTTATGTTTTATTTTTGTAAGACAATTTCAAACTAAATAAAATACAATACACCGAAGTTAAATTTTCAACCATACAATAAGTGAATTATCACAATTTCGCCATATTTATAAATAGTTTTATTTTTTAAATATTAGTTGTTTTTCTGTCGTATTCTAAAAATTAATTTTGATTTAGAAAAATGAATAAAATAAATAAATGGCATGACTTTTAAACTGGTGAAAATTAAATACTATACAGTTACAAAAAACAAACTTTATATACTTAATTTATTAGAAAAACATATATTTGAAGATAATTAGAACATATTTGTTAATAAATCATTTTTGTAATGTTACATTACCATATTTAAATTAGCAAAATATTTTCTATTGATAAGTTGTGTAAATCAATGAAAGAGTTTATTTGTTTATTTTAACACACACACAACATCAATATACTAAGATCAAATTTTGTTTGAAAAAAGCAATACACATCAACATCAGTCATCAGTAACAGTAGGATATTTAAGGGAAAATATTTATATAATATACATTCACAAAAAACTAACATTATATCTTAATTGGATATAAAAACGTATTTTTGTAAATAATTAGAACTTATTTGTTAATAAACTATTTTTATATTGTTACTTTACCAAACTTGATATTAAATATTAAAATAAATAATAATAATAATAATAATAATAATAATAATAATAATAGAATTTTAATTAATATATTTGATAGATATTGTTAAAATCCATTCAACATGTGAAATAACATTTATCATAATTTCGCGATATTATAATTTTACTTTCTAAATATTGGTTATTTCTGTTTCAAACATTTATTTATCTTCCACGATTTGATCGCATGAACAGTAGATAAAACATCCAATCAATAAACAAGACTTATTGAAATCATTTTCGTGTTATCATGTAAATCATTAATTATTGTGCTTTAGAAGATTTTTTATAACCTGATCGAACATGTTCCGATCAATTAGTTTGTCAATTGACACTTAAATATTTACTAAAACAATTGTTAGTTAAATGTTCTTCGGTCATCCATCAACATTTCTATACATCCTCGATAAACAAATTATTAACACAAGTAAATATTTACTTGTGTTATGTAAACGGCCCATTAAATTCTGTTTGTATGACTGCATACAATTTGTCTAATGTCTAAGTCTCGTAATATGAGCATGGAATTACAATGAAGCTCGTAGGATATGGATATCCGCCAATCAAATGGATTTTGTTCGGCTTTAAAACAAACGGACCTTCGGTGCATGGAAATTCATGAAAATTAGGTGTACATATGCAAATCATGGCGATAAACTTGTACATGTTCGTGAAACAACAGAACTTTGGCACACGATAATGTTGTGTGTTAAATGCAAGTGTCGTTCGTATAAGAATGATTTGAGAAATGACAATGGAAATAGAGGTGCACCGTCAATGGCAAATAGATGTGCTGTGCACAAGGTTAAATATAAATAGTTGAATCGAAACACTTAGTGGAAGTGCCCCCAACACCCCATTCATCCGGATCAATAGCCCCCAGTATGCGGAACAAGAAGGAGGAAAAAAAAATAAAATAAAAACCAGACTAATATTCTTAGCTGCGTGACAACTCCTTTATGGTCCTTGAATGCGGACTTTCGTATAATTTGCGAGAACGCTTCCCCCGAATTAAAAGTTGAACAAAAAAAGGTCCACGTATCCCATTGTACCCGGGTCCCTCGGTTCGCCTTTGTTCCGAATTGAAGAATGTTTTCGAGGTCCTGCCCACCTAACAAGGCAACGGGGTGGGACCCGAATCGAAAACTGGGCCGTACACCGCTTTTCATTCCGCGTCCCTCTGATTACCCGGTCGGCTCTTTTTGTGCGGTCACCGGTTTGCAAGACGAGCAAATTGATTAATAGGACACACCTAAATGCCCCGCACGACACGCCAAATTGTTCCGGACTGTTCGATCAATTGGTTCTCTTCTAGATCCTTCTTGTACGATTGGACGGAATCACCTTGAAAATTTCTCGCGTAATTTTTGTTGTTGTTGATAAACAACCCCTTTTCCTACCGACCGATCGCGACAAGAAGTCAATGTTATCCGTGTACAATGACCGCAGAAGACATGAAAGAACGCACCGGGCGCTCGGCCAGAATGCTAAGCAATCTTCATCCTTCGCGGAGCATGTGCAACAGCCTATGTTGCAACCGAGCAACAGAACAGTTGACATTGTGTTTGTATTGTATATTCACTTTTATTTATGTATGTTGGCGGTGATTTGATTTGCGAAATCGACAGCTTGGTCGAGGTCATGCGATTCATCGGACAGTGCCTTGCCTCCAATGTACCTTGACAACGTCGCCCGGTGTTTTTGTTTCGTTACAGAGATGGCATAATGGATGCAATTTGTATGGGCTGTCAAAATTTTACCTAAGGCTAGACGGAATAACAATAAATGATTTCTGAAACATGGCAAACTCTTTAAGACGTCCACAACCACGTCAACTCTCAACGTGTGGACAGAGTGAAGGAAAGTTACAAAATTCTGTCGTGACGCAATCTATAAAGTTTATATTTAGTTTGTTGTGACTAGAAAATGACAAGATAAAACTTTTTAAACACGCACAATTTCATTAAAAATTAATGAATCTACACCGGACTTAAATTTACTAGTTACAACAATCGAAAATTGTTTAATTATAACTTAATGATAAATTTCTCTTTTAATTAAATAATTTGAATAACAATTCCGGGTTATCATTCGTTCACAGTAAAATGTCTACTTTACCGGAGGTTATGTTAAGTGGGACACGTCGAATATTTATAATTTTTTTGAATTGTACATAAAACTGAGTATGTTTTTTGTTTTTTCTTCATTTTTCATTAAAATTCACCAAATGAATTGTTAATCAAAAATAATTTGTAATAGGTTAGTTGACATGGTGTTGAAATTTTTCGAATCAAATTTTTAATTTTTTTATTTAATTACTTAACCAAATTAATTCGTAACTTTTTATTTAAAAATAAATAAAAAATTTTCGATTAAATATCTCAAAATAAGAAATTTTACTTTGAAAAAAATATGACCAAATTCTAACTACTAAAAAGTTATATTTTTAAATCTTCTAAATATAAAATCTTAACACTAAATGTTTCTCGATTTATTTTATTTTCTTATATTAAATTTTGTTTGTTTTACTGATACAGCAATGGAATTTCTGGAATCTTGAAATATTTTTTGATTTAATGTCTGTTTTTATCATTTGTCAAGACACAATTAAGTGAATTTGTAAATATTTTTATTTTTAAAGAATTATTAGTTTTTTTATTGATTTTTTTCGAATATACTTTCATTAAAAGCAAATTTTGGTTTTTTTTAAAAAGGTGGAATGAATCTCTCTTTTATTATTGATCTCAACAATTAAATAAGAGTGTTTCATAATTTTAATTAACAATTAATAAAAAATATTCGATTAAATTTCTCAACATAATTTATTTTCTTGAATAAAAATTGTTCTCCTTAATGTGCTTTTTATTAGAATGTGTAAACCCTTGCATTTTTACATTTTTAAATTATATTGTTAGTAAAATTGCTCTAATTATGTCATATATCATTAGTTAATAATTTTCGAACTACTATTTTTTAAATAGTAATGACAAATGTAATTTTCAGAAAACAACCCAAAACTTTTTTATTAGATTTCTGAGATGAGAGTGGAATTTTTGGAATCTTGAAATACAACTTGATTTCACAATTTTAAGATTTCTCAACAATTATTTGAGGAAAATTAGCATATATTGGATGAACCTGAACCGATAATAACTTTTTTATTATATTTTACATTATAACATATATATACATATTTTTGCATAATTAAATAAAACGATTTGTGTAAGTAAGAAATTTTAGAAATATTAAGTTTGCCAGATATTTTTACTGGTCCTCGAATGTGAACATCCTGTATTGTGACGAAGCTCCTAGCGAATCGCTTTTAGATTTAAATAGCATGTACTGTAAACAAAACATTTTGGGTGTACTTCACTTTTAATATCGAGTGTTATGTACACTACGCAGTCGTTTATAGAACATGTTTTATTTTAAAAAAAATGTTGTTCAAAAAATTTCTAAATTGAGGGAACAACACATCTCATTTCTGTGAAAACATGTAACAAAAATCGCAACAACAATAAAAAGATCAGTGGTAAATTTTTTGAAAATATTTACCACTAAAGACAATCAAATCAAAGTGATTTTATTTAAATTAGTACACAAAGTCATCTGTATTTTTCTAACTATTGCTAGTGTTGATGGCAATAAAATATGTCCATGTGCAATGTATAATTTTACTATCATCAAAAACAAATAATACGCCGTCAAGACCTAGACCCCCCAAAAATGTTTTGGTTTCAATTTAAAAACAAAAACATTTTAAATTTATGTCAGACTTTGATATTGTTTACTGATCGGTGCACATAAATGGGTTCCCAAGATAATATTTTTTTAACAATTTATAGGATAATTTGCACTACATTTATCTCTATATCATCTTATCAGCAGTAGAATGTTGTGGCTGTCATAGTTACAAGCCACTTATCTATATTTCGACGCTCCACATCGACGTAAATCATTGAGGCGCCAGAATATTTCTGGATCATAAAAAATATTTATCGTTGAACTTTTGATACGATTCCAAAACACTATGCGAAATGTGCAAAATATTATAATTGTTGCCATATGGGTTTTTACATAATTTTTCGGTTAAAAATACCTTTTTATTTTGTTAAGATTCCATTTCGAGACAAAGCCAAAAATGAAAGCCGAGCTAAAACGAAATAAATTGTGCACCCACAATCATCAGCATTTAATGTCATAATCTATTTTTAATTTCGCTACGTTTTAATGTGTCTTTAAACACTTTACAATTAATTTGCATGCAATCCTTCATTACTTTCTTGCCATGCCTCGTTTTCATTATTCCAATGACTCCGTTAAAACCGCCATCAATTAAATATCTGCCGTGTCTCATTAGGTGAGTAAATATGTATTAATCTAAGAAGTGTATTACTGATGCAGCGTGCGGCAACGTGGCTATTTCACCATGGCCTGCTTGTTTCCGCCGTTACGGATGACTTAAAAGCTAGAGCGACAATGTCTTGTTTTGTAAGCTGTAGCACGCGGTATGCGTTGATCTGCGCACCGGAATACTTACACACATATTTCAGAAATTAACAGCCGACTGTTTCAATTAATGCATCATTTTTGTGTTTTACTAAGCCGTGAGATTCGGTTAAAAATGTATTGAAACGCTTTTAGTATTTATGAGGCAGTTAATACGCAGAATTGTGAAAATCTCTCATGCAAAATCGGTTGTAATATAGATAAGAGGTAAACAATGCTTCTGCCATCAAGATAAAGTTGTACGTCACCACACTGAGATAAAATAAATAGTTTTAATTACCAATTCAATCACAATCTTTAAATTTACTGCCATTAGAATTTTGTTGTATTTTCTCTTTTTATGGAAATAGCCGTAGAAAAAAAGATTAACAATGACAGGTTCGTTATGGCACACCTCTTTTCCATCATCACTCTTACTAGTTAAAAAACACATTCTCCAATTTTATTCTCTCTCCTTTTGCCAATTAAGAAGCACATCAAATGCAATCAACTTTTCGACGTTTAATTAGCTTGGGTTATTCCAATCAGCATCGAATCGAATAACAAACATGTACAGAGTGGTAAAAATACGTCTGTCACGTCTCTATATTAAATATACTCGGGAAATAGATATTTAATAAATTAATCAGCATCATTTTTTAAGCTAATATTGTTGGTCTAGACTCTCATTGATTCGCCTTGGCATTGATCTAATGAGGTGGTCAATGTTATTCTGAGGTACGTCATCATATGCCACCTTTACTTGATGCTGAAGGTCCGCCAGAGTCTTCGGAGGGAAGGCTCCTGTCCATGATATCCCGCACGTGTTCAATCGATGATGCGTCGAAAAAATTGCTGATAATGGCACAAATTTACATTAGAAGCAGTCTAAAGTAAACCTCGAATTGTGAGGTGATGGATTTTGAAAGGTTCTAAGGTAAGGCAGCAATCTTGGATGTATTGTTGGGTGGTCAAGTTACTCATAATAAAAATTAAAAGTGACCAATTGCCATATATAACGGCACCCAAACCAGCTATTTGATGTTCATTAAAATTGTGTACTTTGCCTTTCTTACAGGTACTTGACCATCAAAATCATCACTGAAGAAGACCTCATTCCATTCCATATCCTAAAACTTTTGTACGCTACACCATTACAATCTTCGACAACGATGCAATGTGATAGGAAAACACAAAAATTATACCAATAAAATTTGTAAAACAAAAATTTTTTATGTAATCCAATATTTTTCCCCTCAAATGGAATTTATTAACATTAGACCTCTGAATCTATTTGTTCTATTTTCAATGTCACTGCGTATATTTTAATTACCGCTTCCAATAACAGTGGAATAACGTTTGTTCGTTTGGTAAATGATAGACGTGTTGTTTTTTTTAGAAATTGGCCACAACATGGAATCTCCTATTTTCCAATTGCCAAACAGTTATTACAGACTTGTTTGGCATTGGACAAGGTCACCGAGTAAGAATTTTCAAGTATGTCTATGGCGACTGAGATTATTTATTCATGAATTTACGTACGACCGACTTAAATGTGTGTAAATTTGAGCAATTATATTTAACAATTAACAAGTCTACGTCTAGGTGTACTGTTAGCTGACGTCATTCCTATATTTCGATACTTGACTTATTTATTTCGTAACATAAACAAGTGCCGCATCTTCCCAGGGAAGAACGAAACAGAAACATTTCATCCATTCAAGGATTCCTCGCCACTTGACTTTTATGATGGATCAGATAAAAAGGCCGATTTATCGTTGTGAAACACGTTCGTTCCCTGCTCTCCGTTGGCACGCTTGAAAAATACAATTTCGTAATTAACGAAACAATTGTTGAACGTACGCTTCGGCGACGTGTCCGAGAACGTTTTCGCGACGCCCGCCATGACGACACCGGGCGCGAAACAAAAAGAAAAAACCGCGGGTATTACAAAAATAAAACAGCCTTCCTTTTCCGAACGGGTTACATCACAGCGGAGTGTGTGTGTGTGCAATATCGCGCCTAAAAAAAAAAAGTCGGCCCCGCAAGAAATGGCCGAGGCAGCAGGCCTTGAAGGCGGCATTACATTCGGGCGGGCCGCGCGCGATGCTTACGATTGTGGGCAAACATGGCGCCGGACGTTCGCCGACCAAGATCTCCGCGTTTGGTTTTCATAGTACGACCGACACCTGCGACATAAGGCAGCCCCATCCAATTAATCGACCATTATGTGCACGGTGTGCGGCTATGTGTTTTTTTTTTATTATTTGCCGCGAGTGATACTATTGAGGTTTCCGGGTCTCGCTCGCACTCGACACGAGAACGCATACGAAACGCACGACGTTCGAGGCGAACCTTAATTTAATTTACATCAGTTTTAGGTCCCCCGACTCCGAAATTATTGCCGACTGTTTTACATGTTAGTCGTCGAGTGCAACTTTAATCAATATTAAATAAATTGAATCATCTAATAAATGTTTGATGATATTAATTACTAATTTTATGTACAGAAAATGAATTAGTAATGGTTGTGCGATCCTTGAAAATATTAAAATTGACTAATTCCAAAAGCATTTCAAGAGTGTTTTACATTTTATTAGCTAACACCTTAAATCAATACTTTAAAATAATATTTATTAAATTAAATTAAATTAAATTAAAGGTAATTTAAACGAAAATAACAAATTGTCAGCAGGAAAACTACAGGGGTATTGGCATGAAGTAAAAGATCATTTTAAAAAGTTCAAAAACTCCGAAAACACTTCTCTGCTCCTAATGACAATATAAAAACAGGGCATGGTTTTAGATATTAATCAAGCGCAATTTAAATTAGTATTAATTGAAAAAAGTCCTGTAAAATATGGTGAGAGGTATTTATTCAAATTGTCCTTTATAAAATATAAAATGTTTAGAAATGCAATTTTCTGAAACACCTAAAGCCAGCAGGAAATATTTCTGAATGTTTTACTTCATCAATAAAAAATTCAACTTAAACCATTATTAAAACTATTCTTTCTATTAAATATTAAAATTGAGTGCTCGAAAACGCCAAAGGCATTTCTAAGTGTTCTAGATATTAATCATCAAGTGCAACTTAAGCTAATATTAAACAAAAAATGTCCTTTATAAAATTGATTAGATATTTATTTAAATTATTTTTATAAAATACAAAGATATTCCAAATGCATTTTGAAACAAAGGAAATATCAAACTGTCCGAAGGAACTTTGAAAGTATTCCTGAATATTTTATTTCATCAATAACAATTTCAACTTAAATATTTACTGAATGAGATTAATCTTCTTAAAAGTAGTAAAAACACTTTACTTTAAATCGTTTTTTATGTAACGAAAAATAATTCGAAAGTTAACCGACAAAAATTTTAAAATTGAGGAATCAAAATACAATAAGGATTTTTAAGTGCTTTAAATATTAATAATCAAGTGCAACTTAAACAAATATGGAATAAAAAGAATTCTTTAAAAATGGTTAAATACATTTATTTAAATAGAAAAGAATTTTAAATACATTTTTTTGAAACAAAGAAAATATCCAACTGCCAGCAGGAAAACTTCAAAGGTATTCCTGAATATTTACTACATATATACTTCAGCAATAACAAATTCAATTTAAACTTTTATTGAATGAGATGAATCCTTTTAAAAATGAGTAAGACTTTCATTTAAATCGTTTTTTTTTATGTAACGAAAAATAATTAAAAAAGTAATTTTTCTAGAACCCACAAAAATTAAGTTAAGGGCACAAAAGGTCAATAAGCATTTCTTAGGGTCTTGGACATGAATCATCAAGGGCAACCAATATTAAATAAAAGGAGACCTTTAAAAATTGGTTAAATACATTTATTTAAAACAACGAAAATATGCAGCTGTCAGCAGGAAAACTCAATGTATTCCTGAATGTCTTACTTCTTCAAATAAAAAATTCAACTTAAACCTTTATTAAACTCTTAAAAGTGATTTAAGACTTTCATTTAAACCGTTTGCAAAATGCAAAAGTAATTTTACTGGAAAATTGTAAAATTAATTTATTTAAAGTATTTATATAAAACAGAAAAGAATTCGAAATTATTATTTTTTTAAACAACACAAATATCCAACAAGAACAAGAAAACTCCAAAGTATTCTTGAATACTTTACTTAAAAATTATTTGAAACGCAAAAACATAAATATTTCTAAGTATGTTTGATATTAATAAACAAACGCCACTTAAATCTTAATTAAAGAAAATAAAAAGAATCCTCGTAAAAATAATTTTTGATTTTTATATTCTATTTTTTAATTAAATTATATTTATAAAATGAAAAGAAATACACATTTTTTCTGGAAACCATCAAAATATCAAAATTGGCAGCTCGAAATTTTCTAAAGTAAAGCATTCTTGAATGTTTTACATGTTAATCATCAAGTGAATTTTACTGGTTATTAAATAAAAAATACTCGGAAATTTTCATTTAAATGATCTTTATAAATCAATAACGAATTTGAAACGCAATTTTTCTGCGAAACAACGTAGATATAAAAAAATTGGCACATCCAAAAAGCATTTCTGAATGCCTTAAATATTAATCATCAACAAGTGCAACTTAAATCAATATTAAATGAATGGAATCCCCCTACAAAATGGTAGAACCTTCCTCGAAACAATGATAGTTGGCCAAGGGAATTGGCACGAGTCCCACAATTTTCCACCTTTAAATTTAGTAGATGACCGTAATATTTGGAAACTATCGACACATAATATTTTCATTGGCTGTGACGAATTTAGATACTTATTCCGATGATAAAATTTATAAACTACAAATAAATATTCTTAGAAGAGGTAAATTCGCATCGGTTCCGCAACTAATTCGATTGCACGCAAATTTATTAACATGCATTTCGTTTCAATTTCCAGAGTTGAAACGCCTGTTGAAAATATTCGGCTCGGATAAATGACAATTGCGTAATGGGTGTTTTTGAACGTGTGTTTAAGTTGAAAGTTTCACTTTACTGGATGACAGGTTTCCTAGCTAAATATAAAATATTGCCGAGATAAAATTATTTCTAATAACACCGAATTCCTTTCTGCACGTATGTATCGCTAACACATTTTGAATTCTTGTCCGTAACTTACGTTTGACATCCAACTGGCACCATGTCAAACCAAATTTAAAAATAAGCAAAAGAGAATGCAGCAAGTAAACATTAATGAAACAATTTCTCGCATTCAATTATTCCGCTGCCTACCACCCCGCCCTCCTCCCATTGTGATTTTACATATGCGCTACGTTTTTTGATACGACGCTCAAAATAGTTCATTGAATAGAATTCGCGCGTGGGTGTGAACACATAAATAATTTACCAAATCTTGTTTAAACGCATTTCGACCGTTATTGAGTCTCGATCAAAAGTTTTTTTTTTCTTTCGCGCACGCTGCTGGATCGCAAAACACTCCATTTATGATGTCATGCGCTTGTCGGTAGTGCTCTCGTTGCGTTTGCTTGTGAAGCATTTTTTACCCACAACAATTTCCCCCCTCGTTCCGATTTGAATTACGGAAAACCGGCCGGCAAATTCGGAAAACGAAGGATGAAGTGCGCAATCCATTAGCCGAGGGGCCTCTTATCGTAAATTTCGTCGGTTTCGAATGTAATCGGAGCGGATTTGCATATTTTAATGCGACTCGTATATAGATTTTAAATATGCAACGCTGTTTCGCCCAGGCACGGCCACATCTTCCACACATATCCTTCGAACGTTAATTATACGTTAGTTTTTGTTATCTCGGAGATCACGGGCAATTCAAATTTGTTTTACAATAATATTTGTGTTGAAAACTTATTATTTTTACAAGGGCAATTATATGCGATATTAAATAAACAGAATTAGCCTTACAGGTCTTTGAAATTTCATAGAGTTTTGATTTTCTACGTTTTAGTATAGAATTTTTTAACATAATTGACAAAGACTAGATATGTAATTATTACTCAGCACTTATGATTTACAGTGGGGTCGAACAAGCTTAAATTTTGATCATTATTTTGTTATAAATTAAGGAGGATATCACGTTGGTCATATTAAACCTGTTGTAACGTTTTACATTTCATAAATAATATTATTCTCCCAATTTTTTTATAAAAAAATTACACCACAGAAATCTGTCTCGAAGTGGACGTTTTTGAGATTTTAACGTTTAAATATTCGATTTAAATTAGTGAATATGGTACACAGTTCCAAAATTTCCTTCCTTGTCTAGCAACTTTTGTGTCAAATTAATTGAAGTACTGCAACAATGTAGAATTCTCACTCATAGAGATATTTATAAAGTGTACCTTTTTTCCATTAATAAGGTGAACAAACAATATTTTTATATAATATAAAGTAAAAAAGTTATAACGGTTTTAAAGTATATAAAGTGTCGTACAAGAAGCCCAACTTAATTTACAACATACCAATGATCAAAGTATATCTTTTCGAGTTAAGAATCCCCCTTTGGACAAATTTTGGTCAAAGAGACTGATTTCTAAGGAAGTTACTGAATAAAATGGAAAACAAAATGTTAAATTTGGCCACGATTATTGTTAATTTTTTAATAAGGCAAGTTTGGCTAAATCACAAAATTTTTGACTCATACATATAACATTTAACTGACTCATTAGTTAAAGGACATCCTTGTATAATATAAAAATGATACAATATTTTTAAAGCTCGATGTAAATATTTACTAATTATTATTATTAATATGCATATTGTTAACCAAAATGAATAAAAAACAGTGAAATTATAATCATAATTTTCTATAAGTTTGCGGCTAATTTGCCAGTATTTAATTAAAGAGTATCGAAAAATTCAAATTTATGACAGATATTTGATATTATTTGTCCATGTTTGGTTAAATCGCAAAATTTTTGATTCATAAAAAAAATATAGCATTTTACTGACCCATTTGTTAAAGGACATCCTGTGTATATATAAAAACTGCAATATTTCCATGTAAATATTTACTAATTTTATTTTATTTATTATTTTAATATGCATATTATCAACCAAAATGGATTAAAAAACAGTGAAATTATAATCATAATTTTCTACAAATCTGCGGCTGATTGGCCAGTATTAAATTGAAGAGTGTCGAAAAATTCAAATTTGTGACATAAATATTTGAAATGCTAATATCAAGGTAACGAATTGACGCATTTCATCTGATCGACTGTTCAGCTATCCGAATTTTGAATGAAAAAAATGTCAAACCAATTTAATGCTTCAATATGTGGTTTTAACTGAACAAAACCAGTTCGATAGCAATTCCAAAATTTACGTGTACATTTTGTAATTAGAATTACAAAAAAATTGGCTAAAATAATCATATGCAACGTAATATCGTGCACAGACTGGTCAAGTAAATATTGTTTTTCATTGATAATGCGTTTAAAAATTTAAAGAAGAACATTTTATTATTGCCCTTATCTTTGTTATTTACATACATACTTCCATAATAGTGTCACACATGAGAACAAAACGAACATAATAATTCTATACGTACAATATATAACATGAAAACGCATTTTTTTAGCTTTATTGTAAACCTCAAACAATCAGAATACTTAAGTACTTAAAATGATAATCCAAAATGTTAATAGAAAACAAAATTTTGCTTTCAAAAACAGCATTTTATTTAAATCTTGTTTTTAAAACGGTCTTCATTTATTACTCTATTTATAGCATCTTTTACACATATTTTAATATTAATGTACACATGTTTGAACGTTGTAAAAGGATATTTTAAAACCCATTTTCGTTCATGCTCAGTTCCAATCGTAAGTTGAACATAAACAATTCGTTTGTCCACACCTTGACCATACAATGTGGTTGTTATTATAAACCGCAACTAATATAACGAAATGTGCTGCGTTATTGAAATGTCATCATTGATGTTGAGTTATTCGTATGTGTTTTATTGTAATAATCCAATGTGCGTAAACTGTGTTTAGTCTAGCTTTTTGTTTAAACAAACAGCTTAAGTTTATACAACCAACACATATACAAATATTGTATCATATACAACGTTGTTTTCTTTGTTCGTAATAATTCCTTGAGACTAGTAGAACTAATCAATCCCATCAATTTTCATGTTTGATCTAAATTCCTTTGGAATTGGTAATTATACTATTATTACCATTATATATTTTTTGTGAGGCCGCTGGCCAACTGAATAGATAAATCATAGTTATCAACGTTGCAACAGCTCTTCTGTTTGTTCTATTTAAACAATTTAAAAGAGATAACGCCGGACATTATAGTCATTACTAATTGCGTCTAATTTCGTGATGAACAGTTGAATTTATTTTCAGTGAAATGTAATACGTACAGCTGAAATTAAAAAAGACCATGGACGGATTATATTAAGTGTCGGGTTTCGCATTGTGTGTTGAGGTTTTCGAGTTGCGCCGGCTCATATTTAAAATTTATAAAAGGGGTTCTCGAGTTGTCGTTTAAAATTTTCTTATATTCCTACAGAAAGAGTTTTATATTCGAATGTTGGAAACGGGTAGGCTATTATAAGTACAATAGCACATCCCTTAATGTTAAAAGAGTTATTATTGTTCACTCGTAATTATTAATGTTTGTATAGCCTTTGGCGCCCAACCGCTCGTAGTTGGGCGCCAATCAAAATACTCATGTTTGAACTTATAACATAATTCTTGTTTGAATTGAGTGTCGATACATATTAATGTTCTAACAACATTCGTAGTACTATGTACTAAAAACTAATTAGATGAGTAGTCTTCTTTTTGATGATTTACTTTGTCTTCAATTCTTCTTTGGTTATTTTCCTTTGTTCTTTCTTGTAAAATTTACAATGTAACTATATAAACTGATTCATCGCAGAATTGTATTTTTGTGACTAGTTTCTGGAGATATTTCAGATTAGAATGTATTTTAATCACTTCCATTGTTATTTCAACAACATGACCCAATATACATTATACAATTTATCTGAACAGCAATATAATGAGAACACTTCAGCAATCCTGAAAATTTATCAGTTGCCATAGTAATCATTTTCTGGCCATAGTCGCTTATCTCCCTCTAATGAAAACGAAAACTCTATGTCCAATAAGAAAAATGTTGGGCGCCATATAGCACATACGACCACATTATTATCTAATCAGTATGTTTTGTTTGCCAGTACTGCTTACAGTCTCGTTACAAGACTCTTATAGGTATTATGGTAGACAATCGACCTGCTTGTACCGTAGTTCAAAAAAACAATAGACGCGTGCTTTCCCCACAGCATTCTCGGATTGAACATTATGACATTGTCACTGCCACTAACCTGTTTCCTCTTAATCGGCGTGTCTATAATCGGAGGCGGGAACGTTGCTTTGCCTTCATACTGTTTCTGCATCTCGTCCAATATTTTGACGTACTGTTCCTCTTCCGGCTGATCCTTGGAGATTAACAGGTAGTTCCGCCAATTGCAGGAATCGAATCCCCAATGTATAGTCCTGTTTTCCAAGTCCCTGTGCACGTGACACACGAATTGCTGCGGCGAAAAACCATTCTGGCAGTCCACACACTTTATGCATTTCGCATTTTTGCTGATGAACAGTTCCGGGTAGCATATGCCGTACGCCTTCCCGAAGCACTGGTGATAGATTTTGAACGACAGGGCCTCCTTCCTCGGTTTGATGGTGGTGGTGATGTTGCCGTACAACAGGGCACTACACAATCGCTCCGCGTCAGTTTTGGTGATTAATCCGCAACTGGGAGCACCTGATGGCAGTATGTTCTGGTTTTTTAGTACGTTCAACTGTTCGAGGGTGCACCTGGAACAGTATATGTGTAGCTGGTCGCATTCCTGATTGATTTGCGGCAGCGAAAAATCTCTGAGCACCGAGTTGAGCACTTGGGGCAGACACAAGCGCTTTTCGCCTCCGACAACGAAGCAAGAGATGGTTTCACCCTCTAAGGTCGTTTCGGTCCTTTCACTGCACGAGGTGTCCGGCGTGGTGAGTATGGGGACCTGCTGGACCGGGAAGCTGGCCGGCACGAATTCCTCCTCTTTGATTTCCGGACTGGGGAACTCGCTTTTGGCGGTCACCAGCGACAGTCCGGGACCCTGCAGACTCTTCGTCGCACTGTGCTGATAGTTCTTTAGCACGCTCTTCAGGTGAGCGGTTACTTCCATCATCTTAAAGTATTTCGATTTCACACTACAGAGAACCATTAAATACAATTACTGTTAACATGGTTTATCACTGACATAATTTATTATTATCGAATCAAAGTCACGGCAAAAAGTGTTTAACTGTTGTTTAAAAAGTCGATTGTCACTCGGATTAGCGATTAGAAGATCACTGTCATCACGATGTTGTATTAGTTACGGAAAAAAAAACACGTCGTCTGGATTCAATTAATTGGCGCCTGTACCGTTTCCACACGCACGTAACCTACCGTCCGCATCAAACGTTCACCTAAACATGTCTGGTTGTGCTATGACCGGCTGTCTCGACGTTTTGCAGACTAGTGCAACGCGCGTGCGCACTGCGTCGACACTTCACCCGAGTAAAATTAAGAATTAACCAACGACCACGGGGTTGAATCGCCACCAGGAACAAACTTGCAATACGACCGAACGTCCGTATGCCCGGACGAAACACACGCACCACCCTGGACAAGAGCAGATCGGTGGAAAACGCACATTTACCAGGCGGCCATCATTCAGACTTGAACGAAAGTCTAGCCAGATTCCCCCCGCGCCGCTCGCCTCTCGCCGCGGCCCGCGTTTTGTCACGTGACGTCGACCTTCCCCGTCAAAATAGCGAGCCGAGTCGCGGACGGCTGGCGCGCGGGAAGGGGACGGGGGACGGGGAACGGGCAAACAACGGACCGGGGAGTCTGTGTCGCTACTACACGGATACTTTTTAGCACGTGGATTGCGTTGTATTTCTAATCTTTGCTAACTAACGAACGAATGCAGAGGAGAGTTGGGCCCGTTGCGTCCGTCGGTTCGGTCGCCCGTTGCGTTTTGTTCTGTTCTGTTGTTCTGTCTTGTTCTGTCGTTCTGCTCGTCCGTCGTCCGTCGTCCGCCGTACGGACGGTGTGGGTTTGTCGGTGGAATTTCCAAACAGGGAAGTCGACGACGGGATCGCGCCCGCTCGCTCGCTATAGAGCCACTAACGTGACGGCATCCCGAAAATAGTTTTACCGAAAGGCACTGCGTAAACAGGTTGTTGTTTATGCATTGTGGTTTTTTGATGCGATGACGCACCGGACAATTTGCAACTGGCCAACTAAAAAATTGTCTCGTGTGTCCCTTGCTTGCGTTTCTGATTTGGAACGGATTGCGAATATGGTGTCCATATACTTTGTTATTTTACGATCGAAGCGGCAAACCTACACACTCAAATAAATGGTTTTTTTTAATGTGTATTTCTATACATGATGTTATGATAAATTCTGTTTGACCGCTTGCTAAGATCATGATCCAGTACGGATTATTGATTAAGAAACTTTTTTAATCATTTTCTAGAATTTTTTTATGAATAAGCATATATATTATATAACTTTAATATTTATCTAATACGATTAACTTAAACTATTTCTTAATTTTCAATAAGTCAATGAGCAATTTGTGTGAGATTATCAATAGTGAAAATAGTTTACACAATGATAGAGATACAGAATTTACTACATATTCACTTCAATCAAATGAAGAATTCTATGTACGAAGAAGCAGTGAAAAAATGAAAAATTATAACTAAATAGTTATAATGTTTATTTCAAAAATAGTTATAGAAAACAACACTAAGTTCATTATTATAAATGGTGTCCCATTTTGGGGTGTGAATTTTTTATTTTTAATTCCATTTTAATAAATAATATCTCAAAAGTGAGACAATAAATAAAATGTATATTACTTTTTTTTGCGGTCAGAAAATTTAAAAAAAAAAAATAAGTTTTCAAATTAACACCAAATTAAATATATATATGTTAGCTTACGTCATCACCTTCACCGATGGACCGATGCGACGTGCTCACATCTATTTAGACTAGTTTTGTTTTATAAGCAAATCGAAGTATTTGTTTACATTTAATAATCGGGGCAGTTCTTAAGAAAGAACCAGGCAGTCAAGCTTTAGATGTCGAGGGTTAAACCACGTTTGTTGTAATAAAGCGTATTATTGTGAATTTAGTGTTTTAATCAAACTAAAAAGACAGATTAACAGTCGCTAATCTATCATCAGAAGTGGGATATCTTCTCGTGAATTATTTCCGGAAGAGAGGACCTAAAAAAATATTTTTTTTTTTTTGTGTTTCTTTGTGAACGAACAATGGCAGACAATAGTGAAAAACGCGACCGCGCAGTAAGTCCGAACGTTGTGAACATTACCGAAAGTGTATCGGAGACAGACAATAATATGGCGTTGTTATTTAAAATGCAGCAAGAAAATAACAACAGATTCCAAAAACAAAACATGGAAATTTTATCGACAATGGCCAACGCCCAAACTACTCAAGCAACATTGAAGATGGCTGCGCAGAAGGTTTAAGTGTGGCTGCAGCGCAGTTTCGACTTGTAAGATTTAGAAATTGCATTTGAGGAACATGACTTGAATTTGTCAGTAATGGACGAGTGGGTTACGAAAGAAATAAAAGAACAACCGAATGGATATTTTAGACATCTTGTGAAAAACTTTGCAACTTTAACAGCACCGATATCTGCACTGTTACGTGAGGGAAAATCTTTTGAATGGACATTTAAATGTGAAAATGTACGATTGATTTCTTATCCGATTTTCAACATTTTTGATCTGGAATTGTCAACCGAACTACATACAGAAGCAAGTTCGTTAGGATTAGATGTCGTTGTTAGCTGTCGAATAGAGGAAAGTTGAAACCAAAGTATCACGGACCCTTTGAGGTAACGCATTGTTTACCTAATGAGAGGTACGCACTCCGAAGGATTGGCAGCCGAGGTAGAACTACAATAGCAGCGCATGAACAGTTACGAACCTGGCCAGATACAGAAATTCTATAAGGTATGATGGATATAGATTTATTTAATAAGATTGATGTGTGAATGTGTGTAAAGGTCCCTGCTTAGTAGGCTGTTTAAGGTCCCTGTGTATCAGGCTATATGTGAAGGTCCCTGCTTAGTAGGCTATGATTAAGGTCCCTGCTCGGCAGGCTATTTTTAAGGTCCCTGCTCTGCAGGCTTAGATTGTTGTGTTCTGGGTCTGTGAGACAAGCGGGTAATAGACCTGGTAGTGGTTGAACCGCCTCTGAGCTCCTGGCTAGAATATGGTATCTTTTGATAGCACTTGAGAGTCATGGGTGTAACAGACCTGTTGATGGTTGAACCGCCTCTGAGCTTCTAGTGGTTGTTAACTGTGCCACATAACAGTCTATTTTGTTAAATGAAATAAGGTTTAGACTTAGTTCTTCGAATATATTTTGAGCTTGTACTGCTGTTATAATGTTTACAGATTACCGGTGTCAGGTGAATCTTTGCAAAACTGCGGAAGGTGCGAGGACGCCCCACATGTCAGGAAGGCCGTGTTAGCTTACGTCATCACCTTCACCGATGGACCGATGCGACGTGCTCACATCTATTTAGACTAGTTTTGTTTTATAAGCAAATCGAAGTATTTGTTTACATTTAATAATCGGGGCAGTTCTTAAGAAAGAACCAGGCAGTCAAGCTTTAGATGTCGAGGGTTAAACCACGTTTGTTGTAATAAAGCGTATTATTGTGAATTTAGTGTTTTAATCAAACTAAAAAGACAGATTAACAGTCGCTAATCTATCATATATATATATATATATATATATATATATATATATATATATATATATATATCATATTTATGGAATGATCCAACTAAATTATCTAAAACATCAAAAATATCTAAGAATAGTGACTTAACTTATTAGTTTTTATAATCGTTATTTTTGTTTATCAAAACGTGTAACTCATACTGCTGTTCTAATATGTTTTTGATATTTTATTCCATGGTTGACTTGGTCAGTAGGAACAATAATTTGTCATAAATATAAAATTACAAATATAAATGTTTCGAGAGTGTTTCAATCTCTTTCAGAAAATTAAAAAAATACATATATTAGACTATAAACAATATATTTCATAAAAAACATTTGAAGTATTTATGCAAAAAATTTATGAAAAAATTAGTAGAAACATATTATTGGACGTAGTATTAGTACATAATTAACAATACAAAATGAAAAATTATAATTAAGTAATTAGAGTAAAGTGTTTATCTTAAACATGTTTTAAGATACACTCAACTTATTTTATATATAACTCCTTTTTAATAAAAAATATCTCAAAAGAGAAATAAATAAAATTTATATTATATTTTATTTTTTCCGATCAGAAAATTTAAAAAAATGATATCTATAGTTGTCGGGGTTTATTGGTCGACGTTTGTTGAAAATAATTCCAACAACTATAGGTATAGAAACAATGGTCACGAAAGCCTCAAACCTTTACATTCAAAAATTAAGTTCTCCAATGAACCCAATATACATCAAAATACCAGATTAAAAAATTTAATTAATTAATAAGACTGACAAAACAAAAAAATTATATTTACTCGATAATTGAATTAGTACATCATTATGTATCCATTGATGTACTCAATTTTTTCATAAAAATACCCTAAACCTCTACTAGGTGATGTACATACCAATTTTTACTTCATATATAAAGGTGTTAATAGCAACATATTTTGGTATGTAGTAATAGTGCATAGTTTAATCATACAAATTGAAAAATTATAACTAAAATAAAGCTCAGTTTAAAAATGGTTAGAATTGCACTCAGCTTATTCTCATAAAATGTGACTTTTTTATTTATAATTCTATTTTAATAAATAATATCTCAAAAGATAACCAAATTTCATTTTTTTTCTAATGTATTTACTGTTGCTTTTATAAATTTATTATATTTTATCACAAGGAACAAGATTATGAGAAAAATGGAATTCTACCACAGACTTATTAATATACTATATTTTTTAATAAAATTTGGTATAAATTCTATTTGATGATTTTGAAATTTTTCTACGAAAAATTCCAATAATCATTTTTTTGACTACAAAATGATAATTCTCTGCTGAGTGTCATAGAATCTTTTAATACATATCTAATAATATCAAGTTACAATTAAAAAAGTCATGATGATGTTTCCAAACTAAAAACTATAAATATTTGACTAAAACATTGTTTATAAACAGTATATAAATAAAAAATTATTATTAAACATAACTGACCCTGTTTCATAAAATAAGTTGTTGTTGTTCAAAACTCGATCAGTTTTTTATTTCATAATTTAAATTTCGGACAATTCTTTATAAAAATAAAAACCTATTTTCTGTACTTTATATCTAGTTATTATTTTTATACAAATGTGTACAATGTTTTAAATAAACAAAAACTTGCTTACAAAATTGTTCATTAACAACATATAAATGTAAAATTATGTCACTGTAACTGTTTCATAAAACCATGTATTTTTTAAATAATTGTTTAAGATGCACTCGACTGGTTCTTATTTTGCAATAAGATATCAGGATTTATAATGTCATTCACAAACTACATTAAAAAATATGTATTGTATTTAAATAAAAATAACAATGCATCATAATTCAAATCATAGTTCAATGTATCATCATGTAATGTTTAATTAATTGATAACTATAGGAAAGTTAATCAGGAGTTTAGTTTAGTAAAAAAATTTAATTACTACAATTGAGCGAAATATTATATAAAGATAAATGAAATATATAGAGTGAAATAGGATATTTACATATTTACCTAATTGCAGTAGATTTAGTTTTAAATAAATTAAGTTCTTCATAAATATAACAACTAGTAGCAAAATAAAAGGTACCTTTATATGTAAAATTTACGGATTGACGAAATTTGTGAAACACTATCAGTATCCACAATTTTGGATATTCGTGGATTTTGGTGATTCAAAAAATTCTTTTGGGTCACACGACATCCGGAATAATATTAATCCCAATTTATTTTTCCCAGAACGAACTAATCAAACACTTATTTGTTCCAAAAAATCGTGTGGCTACGCCTAGAGCCAATTATTAGTTTTCCTACATTGCCCAGACCTGGCGCCAGAGTAAAAAGATATTGTTAGCATCGTAATTTATATTTTTAATTAATATATACTATGTATTATATTGCGTAGCTTTCAACGTGTTTTTGCTACCATAAATTCTTCACCGAACAGAAAATATTGGTTACGTATCCACTTTGGAACCTGGCCAATGTTTATTTATCATCGGTGATTGTCACTGAGTAATAGCCACGAGTGGGGGTTTAAAAATGCGAGCGGCCAAATTAAAAATAAAATAAATACTGCCGAATTACTTTATTGTAATTTTTATTTCTTATGATTATAGTAATGATATTTGTTTAAATTAAAAAAATATTTATGAACTCAATTGTAAAATAATAAGAAATTACAAATTAGCTCATACATACATGAATTTTGGTTTATTTACTAGTTTCTCGATGTAGTTCTTTATAACAAACTCTTTACTTATCACCTAAAGTTTATTTAAAAAATACGATATTAAACAATATTAATGTCCATATTTTCAAAACCGGTTCAAATGCTCTTTTCATTTAAAAGGTACATATCTCCTTATAAAACATAGAGATATCCTTTGTCTGCATTCAGACGAAGAGGACACACTTTAAATCAGACAGTTTCATTAAGGCTAGGCAACCAACATTACTCATTTTATTGCAATTGTTTCCTAAAGAGTAAAGAGACTGGTACTACTAATATTATATAATATAAGATTGTTTAATTGCATATAATAAATAAATTGAGACAAATTTTAATATATTTTTTAATTAAATTATATTGATTTCAAACAAAATTAGAAATTCCTTTATACTTTATAAGTGCCGAAATAGCTCAGTTGGGAGAGCGTTAGACTGAAGATCTAAAGGTCCCTGGTTCGATCCCTGGTTTCGGCAGATCCTTTTTTAAAATTCATTTATACAATAACAGAAAAGGAATAAACAATTCAAATTATCGGAAGTGTGACCCCATAAGTGTTTCATTTCTTATGTATACAATATAAAAGTGAAAAAATTTAATATTAAAAAAATAAAATCAATTAGAAAAAATTGCTTTTTATTACCAATAAAACTTAATAAATAAATAAAAGTTGTTTAAAATACACTTTATTCAAATATATATATATATATATATATATATATATATATATATATATATATATATATATATATATATTAATCGAATGACGACATGCCAAGAAAAAAAATAAAAAAAGTTCCACTTATCAATACGTAGTGGAGGTGGTCGACAATATTTCAAAAATTACCATTGGAAAAGGTGTAGAAAAAAATATTTTGTTTGATTTTACTTGATCCAACTATATTTTATACATTTTTTACATGAGCCGTTCGAGAGAGTAATATTTATTAAATTGATTGGTCATATTAATTTTTTGTTGACCTTCACAGTCCTTTGTAATATTTTTACAAAATAATTATATGCTGTTCTAAATTATCACTTAAATGCAATCCCTGAACACATTCAGATATCAGAAACCATTGAACAGTTAACAACGGAATTAGGGATTCCCTACAATAATTCTAATTATCAAGATATTCGACAAATAATTCTCACTGGAAGTTCAACAAACAAGTTAAAATATATTAAATATGAGGAACAACTGCACTGGTCCTAGGAACATCTCCATTTACATCCGATATTTTAGGAAGCATCGCATTAAGTTCCTGATTCGTATACCTCTTACAATCAGCGAATTGTGTGTCACTAGCAGTGTGTTCATCGGTTTCTTTCGTAGTAGGTTCATAAATATGATGGCTCTGATTATTTCTCTAAATCTCACTTTATAATTATTGGTAAACGTAGTGAAACTGGCATGCGAAACTAACGCAGCTGTTGAAGCACCAGCTATTTATGCAAAGGTGTTATAATTAATTAATTTATTGACCCACGACCATAAGCAACCACGATTGCAATGGGCAAATTCTGATGTTCACTAGAATGAATGAATGAATTGTACTTTACAATGATTATCGCCGAGTTCGCGGCTGGTCCAGACGAGGAATTTGTTATAATGGTTGTACACAATTGGACATGTGTCAAAGCACGGTGACCGGTACGACATACGAAAAGGATATTGTTAATGATATGCTAGGAAATTTTAGAGTTGCTATCGACAAGACTGTTGACTATAATCGCTCAGGAACTGTGCTCGGACGGCCAGAAACACTGGGTATTGAAACCTTACAACTTCTCTTGAGTTCACTTGACCTAAATGGAGCATACATAGGATATGTATAGGCTTTTACTTTTCCACAGCTTCGAGCTATAATTTCGCCGACATGGACCAATATAGCCCAAAAAGAATTGAATGATCTTATAAAAGGGATATAGAGGAGGCGTCAAGCAGTCATCAATTGCGCACAGAGGACATACAATCTATTAAAATTTATTTAGTCGAAAATAAAATTGCTGATTTATGTTAATTTTTTTACTAAATAAATTTTATTTATAAACGAGAACTTTTTAAAAAAAATTAAGTAACAAAAAGTCAATGACAACGCGTGTTTTTTGTTACATTTTTTATTATCCCTAACCTTTGAATATTAGTTTATTACATTACAACTAAATATTTTCAGTATTGTTAAAAAAGATTTTTTAAAGATAAACCGGGTCGAAAAATATCGTTTGAAAATCTTGAAAGTAAATCTATAACTAACTAATTCGAATATCAAAAAACAATTTATCGTCAACTGAAATTAAAGCCTACTTACAGGAAATAAGATTTGCTTAAGCTGTTTAAGGATTGTGAGAAGATAGTTACTGGATGGGGGTTCGTTTCACCTCAGACCTATAAGAAAACCCTGGTTTGTACCAAAAATGTGTCCAATTTTGACTTCCTTCAGATCACATTCACTGGAGCTTAGTACATTTTAATGACGAGTCTAAATTCAATCTATTTTAAAATGGCAGTTGTGTTTATGTTAGACGTCTCACAGGAACAAGACAACACAGAAATGTCTATTTTACCCACTTTGTTATCATAAAGTATTAATTAATGTTAATTTAGTATATTTATGTCAAGCTCAATTTAGAAAAATATACAGTAGGGATTCTTAATATAACAACTTTTTAAGACGTTAAATATTTGAGCTATAACTCTTTTATTTAACGTGAAATCTCAAAATAATATTAATTTAATATTGTCTTGTATAGAATTATAAAAACTATTATGTTCTTGTATAATATCCTTTCTGTTTTATAATTTTAATAGTTTTAGTTTTAATTGTCTATGACTCTGGAGATTGGGACGAACAAGACAAAACATTAATGCTTTGTTCCTTTTATCAATCCGTCACAATTTTGGATTTATGTTTGGGATCGTTTTCATGTTGAAACACATTAATAAGAGTATCATTGTTTCAATGTACGGAAGCAAATTGTTTAATATATCCCTGTAAATAAATCAGTCCAAAGGACCAACGTCAGAAGAATTGAAGTATCCCCATAGCATAATTGGATGGCCACTATATTTCACTGTGAATGTAACAAATTATATATTATATATTTAACATAACCAGAATTATATTTTTTTAATAAATTAAATATATACTCGTCACTAAAAACTACTCGTCGACACTGTTCTGTCGTCCTATGATCACATTCAAAACAAGTGAAGTACTTTAGTAGAATCCAGGGTTTTTACTTGTAATTTCTATAATCAAATAAACCCCCATCCACTAATCATTCGGTTATTAACAAGTTTTTTATTTTTTTCTTACCTACCTAGTGGCCAATTTCTATAAACGTTTTAATAACATCGGGCATGATCAACTTAAACTTGTAACTATCTCTTCTTGTTTCTCTCGGTCTTGATAACGCTGAATTATATTTTTTCTTACTGTTTCATTTCGCCTAATAATTAAATAATTATAATAAACAAAGACCGCTAGTAAAAAATAATCGATTTAAATTCACAGAATTGTTAAAATTATGCGCATATTACATAGAAAATATTACATTTTATATGTAATGTTATTACAATGATTGTTTCTGTATTTAATTTTTGCTTTAACTTTGTTTTCAATTTTAAATAATTATTAAAGTATTTGTCTAAATTTTAATTGAAAGTACTTGACTGGCAAAAATATATTAAACTTATAGAGAAAATTAATATCATAAAATTGCGTCCAAAAAAGAAACTAAATTGTATGAATCGTAGCCATCAGTGCATGTATTAGTAGTAGTATGTAGTCTTAAGTTTTGAACTACCTTGATCTTTATTGGTAGATGTGTTGTAGTAGCGATAGATGGCGCTCATACTGTAACACATTTTTATAATTAAAAAACATCACTTTAAAAATAAATAAGTTTAAGATGCAGTTAATAATTTTCAACGTATTTCAGAAAATTTAACTGAAAATGAGCAGTGAAATTTATATCGAGTACCAATTTCCAGTGGCTAAAAAGCGCATAACCCTACCAAGCATTGAATATAGACGCCATTATATAAAACCACCTAACACTGTCAAACATGCTGAAATGTTTTGTATCGAATTGTGAAAATATAAACGGAATACAGTTTCCAAAAGATGAACAACACAAAAAAGTGTGGTTGGAAAATTTGAATATCGTTGGGAGAGTGCCACAAGATGTCGATTTCGTTTGTTTAGACCACTTCGACGCAAATGATTTAGTCAATGGCGAAACCGGTAAGTGAAGTCGGCCAAATTGCCTTAACGTTAGGTCAGATATCTGTTTTGAATCTCGGTAGTTTTAAAAATGCCTTTCGCTAAAGTAGGTTTTAATAACATGATGTTATGTAGAAATTTTAAATATTTCTTTGTTTATGGCTACAAATAAAATGTGCCTTAAATTTTTATTTGACAACTTATAATTTCGTTTAAAATACATAAATTATATTATCAGTACGTTGCGTATTTATTGTCTATATATAAATTCATTTAATTGTATAGAAAATGTATTATCAAGGATTAAAAATATATATTTATTTAGGTTTTACGTTTATTTATTTATTTTATAATTATTATTATTATTGTGTCTATATTGTGATATACGTACAGAGTGTCCCAAATTGACGTGGCAGATTTCGAAAAGGTGTAATACTTTTTTTGTTTAATTTTAAACTGTAAAAGGTACTTATTTACTAATATAAGCTCCATATCTCAAAAATGTTATGTAACATTGTCGTTTACGAAACAGGGCTCTTAAATAATAATTTATTTTATTTTTGTTTTTAAAAAACATATATGCAAAAGAATTACAATATGATGGTAAAGATACGTCAATAATAACAAATTATATATTTTTCGTCACTTTTCAAATTCAAATACGGTTTCCATTTAAAATAAAGACTGTTTTTCGGTAGATTTCAAACAGGTGTAATAATATTTTTGTTTATTATTATTATTTTGATAACCTGTAAATAATTTACGGACATTTTTTATCTAATATACTTATCCCAACAAAGTGTGTATATACGTACATAATAGTGGACAAAAGTATGGAATATTTATTTATCATTATATTCGCAGGTTTTTACTTTTTTAAATAAAAAGTCAATTTGGTCTGGAGCAAACAGTCACATGGAGTTTTCCAGTATGTTTCTGTATTGAAACATTCCATTTTACCCTGCACTTGAATCAAGAGTCCAACATTGAATCGAGAAAAGGAATTTGGTATTTAAAATGTTATCGTTGCTCTACTGGTCTTGTCACAAATGTTTTACCATCCAGTTCAAACAAATTATGTTCACTTTTTCCTGAGCCCATGACAAATGGAATTTTACAGATGCCAGACGGGACGCTCTGTAAAGTAAGTTAAAAGCAAAAAGTTAACGTGTTTGACCGAAAATGTTAATAATTAATAGAATTGACCGTAAATAAAATAATATTCCATACTTATTTTCTAGTATTCCAAGTTATTTTTCTAACAAATTATAACATCAACAACTCTCTAAGTCAGGTTTTTTCTATCTACCAAGGAAATATTCATATTCATTCAATTTGGGACTTCCCCCCTTTTTATATATAATTATATAATAATTTATATTTATAATTAGTACACATATATATTTAATCTTTGATATTATATGAAGAAAATGTCATTTAAAAATCGTTAGAAGCAATATTTACATAAATTGGAGTATGTAATAAAAATATATTTAAAATATAAATTTTAAGAATCTAAATTATATTATAAAACAGAACGAAGATTTTGGTGGATATTTTTAATCAAATTTTAAAATCAATTTAATGAACCACAATAAAGCTTTGTAAAATATTTGTTTGACAATATCTCATTCGTTTTTTTACAAAATCTTAATTCTTAACAAAAATTTAAATTTAAATCATAATGTCATAACGTCTATAAATATATCATTTTTTCAATTAAACATATAACATGTTCTTTTTTATTTCCAGTACGAATTTGTTATTAAAAACATTTTTAGTTACATTCTGTTGACTTAATAAGTACGAAATGTTTGTAATATTTATAAAATTTACTATTTAAGAACTATTATTTATTTTTATCTGATTTTAGATATAAAGGAAGGTGCAGTACCAAAATGTTTACCACTGCAAGAAGAAATAAGTTCTATGATGGAAGAGGGTATAATTGAGTTATCGGATTCAGCACAAATTAATATAAAAGGTAAACATAAACATTACATTTATATTAGTAAATTTTATCAAATGTATGTATTTTAGAAATTTATACTTGTCGACTATGTGGTTTGGAAGTTGCCAGTGCAAAACATTTAACTGACTTGGTAGATAACATAGAAGTTCGTACCATTATAAACAAATGTTTATTTCCGTTTCAGGTAAGAAGCAAATTGCTGTGTGTAATAGAATGTATAATAAGGTACCATGTTAATTATGATTAAAATGTAATAAATTACATTCAAACGATTTAGCTTGACACAAATCATTCAATATTATAGATAACAAAAGATGAAGAAGACAAATCTAAATATGTTTGCTTGGAATGCTATGCAGCTCTGCAAAACTTCTATAGGTACCGGTCCATGATTTTCGAAAGGAATAACGTAGTTGAATGTGAAATAAATAAAGATGTGAGAAGCGACAAACGTAAAACTGATCTTGAATATGAATCTGAAGTTAAAAAACCAAAACTAATTGATGGTGATGTCTTTAAAGATGATATAGAAAGGCAACTAGAAGAGATGGAGAATGGCGTGGCGCCCGAAGAGTATTTGGATTCCGACGTCACATTTGTAACCGACAGTGATAATTCAGACGATTATGAAATAATTAACGCGACGTCGAAATCACACCATATCGAAAAACCTCATGTCGTCATAGCCGAGAAAAAATACGACCATGTTGAAGAAGAATTGCGTAGGGTTCTAGAGGGTCAACTTTCGGAAGAGCAAATTCAAGCGGAAAATATCATAATTGCTGTCGAAGCCGATGAGGAAACCAACACCAGAAAAGCTTCGATATCTCAAATGAAACTTCCGATCGTTATCAAACATGTAGCAAATGGACAACAAAATAAGAATTCTATTATAATGGATAAGGAACCAAATGGGTCCAGTCAGAAGAAACAGAAGATCCCTGTTAAAGATGGTCAAGTGGTATTACCCAAAGGTATAAGTGTTCGAGTTCCGGAAAAATACACCTCTGATGTGGGAGTTTATGAAGGAGTTCCCAGACTTTTTATTTTCAACTCCGAATTTTGCATGGTCGATGACTATCTTTATGAGTACCGATTGTGTAAAGGAAATTTAAGGTAGATTAATAATATTTTATTTCTTATCAATTGTTTTTCACATTTACGAAATTTAGGTATCTTCGATGCATTTCCCCAAATTGCAAAAGTTTGGCTATGCAAAAGAAATTGAGCAGCACCGAATACAGTACATCAGTAACAGTTAAAGAACCACACAACCATCAAAAACCAAACGAAAAAGAAATGAAGAAACAAATGTTTTATCACGTAATGAAAAGGATGATGCAAAATGATAAATCCATGAACTTCAAATCCGTATATGAACAAGTCTGTGAAATGTAAGTGCTTCTAATTGTCTTTATAGAGCAAAGCTATAAAAATATACAATACATTTTTAGAGATCCTGAAATAAGGACCCTGGTGCCACTTCGCAATGTTATTCATGAGATTTGTCGTCATCAGTTAAGTCACAAGCCGCCGGTGATTTCCACCTTCGATCAGTTCTATGATAAAATTGAAGACGACATATACAAAAAGCTTCACTTTACTCACGGCAGCAAACAATTCTACCAGGAGAAATTTGAAGCGGAAGATGACAGTAAAGCCATTGTGTTTGCAAATTGTGAGACCATCGAGGAAGTATCTTACAGTAAACTTATGTACGTGGACGCCTCATTCCGGATAGACTCAACCGATCAGTTCAAATACCAATTAGTTACCATACTAGTCTGGGTGGAAGAAAGCGTAAGTATACTTAATATGTCTGCTTAATTCTGACATAAATATACAAACATTTTTAAGTATTACCCCATCCTGTTTGCGTTGGTCAACAAAAAGACGCAGGGAATTTACAAGAAGATTCTAGAATATTTGCACGACATTCTGGCTCCAAATTTGCGACCGGAAGAGATTGTTACTGATTACGAAGCTAATTTATACTATGCTTTAGGTGGAACGTACGTCGATTCACATATCGGCGGTTCAGTTTTCTACTACACTCAGAATTTGTACAAGAAAATCTGTTCCCTAAACCTGTCACGGGACTTGGAGGCAAATTCATACTTCAGAAATATATACCATATGTTATTGATGTTGCCGCTATTACCTGTAAACACAATTTTAGACGGACTGAATAATATAGAGATACAAGCAAGAGAATTAGGAATAATGGATCTTACTCAGCCATTGTTCGAGCACATAAGAACGCAATGGATGCAGAAAGTCACTCCCGACTTGTTCTGCGTCCACAGACTGGAAAATCGGATAAATGAAAATGTGATTGCGCCTTTCAAAAAACTGAGAGATTTTCTAATGTTTGCTAAAGGTAAAGGTGCCAAACATTCTTCCACAATTATGGGAGTGGTAGAAAAATTGATAGAACTCGAATCCTTCTTGCAAACTACCTATTCAGCACCCAACAAAAAATCGTTTGCCAGAGATCTGTCTAGTAGTCAAAAGAAAAACGTATTAAAAGCCTGGCAGTTTATTGAAAGTCATCCGAAAATAAACATTAATAACTTCTTTACAAAAGTACTGGGATACATTAAATGTATGGAAAATCAACTGTGGATTTGGGGATTTTACCGATACACCGGTGGTGTTGAGGATGACTTAATAAACTGTGTAAATTTCATGATAGTTTCAAACGATCTTGAAATTGCCAACAACAAAGTTATTGACGAGGGAGAATTCGCGGATTCGGAAAACTCTGTAGTCATGGAAGCAGTGATAGACGAAAACGGTGGTTTCGTGTTGCAAGGGGACCATGAAGTTGACCAGTCACCGTTTAACAATGGATTTTTAAATTATGTTTACAAAGAATAATGTGTAGGTTACACATTTCAAAAAGTATTTTCTTGTTTTGTATAAATTTTGTTTTAATTAATTAAGAAACAATTAATTTAATAAAAAAATATGAATTTTATTTTGCTTTTTATTGTTATTAGAATTAGAACCAACGGCAACAATATTAGAAAAGACTCGTTTGAGAATTCTGATGAACATGAGATACCAAGAACCCGACTAGCCCTAAAATTCGCGAAAAAAAGCATATTAATCATTTTGTCATAAAGTATAGGTGTAAACAAAATTAACTACACTCAATTATATAGATTCCTAATTAAGAATTTATTAGGTGTATTTTGTTGTCTTAATCTATACTAATGTGAAAGCTGGTATAGTTTTTAAGTAATATTTTTTATATTTTTCAAATAATTCAGTTCATTATAATTCATTTGAATGCTGCATACAATTTTTATCATACTAATATCAAATAAAATATTATATTAACCTATTTTTAAACAATTAGTATAGATTTTTATTACTTAATTTTTCAATCTGATCATGATAGATAAATTTAAGTCTACGATAAAAAAGAAACGTTCTGTCACAACCTTCTATAAATTTTAACAAAAATTCTATACAATATGTATGTTTCTCAACTAATATTTTATGGGTTAAATTAAGAGTAAGTATAATTTATTTAGTTAGTCATCTTGAGTCAGTTCTGAACAAATAAAACTGTGATCATAAAATATAATGACCTGCATTTTAAAATTTGATCTCATACATTCTCTTTTATAATTTATTACAATCATGTTAAAGCATATTTTTTTCGGAAAATAATTTACTTGTTACCTGATTGTAAAACTAGTTAAATGAAATTTGTTTACTGTTTATTGTTCATATTATTTTTTTAAAAAAATATGTAATAATATGTTATAATATGATTATTTTATATTTTAATTCTACATCATTTAATCAATATTATTCAAAATAACTTCAAAAATAAAATTGTAACTCTTAAGTAAATAACAATATGAGAAGTTAAAAAGCAGTTCCTTTTGCAGCGAATGTATAAAAAGGAAACTAGGCCAAGCAAAAAAATGTACAACTTCCTTATGTGTCATAACATGAACGTTTTAAATAAAACATTTTAATCGTCAAATAAAACTCATATAAGTAAATAAGATAAATAAGATGTGACATATTTTATTAAATATTGACCAATTCAACACTTTTAAATAAAATGATTTGAGAATATCTACAAATTATTATTTTTTAAATATTATCAGAATATAGATAATTAAAGAATATTTAAAAATAACATACGGCTTTATTTAATTGTTAAATATTATCAAGTTCAATTTAATATATAAAAAACAACATTAAGATCCTGTGTTATTAGATTGGATATATTTTAAAAATCGCTTGCAAGATTCGAATCCAAGAAAACAAGCTGCATTTGCAGGGAATGCTCTCAAAATTACCGGTGTTATTCCTGTATAAAGACCCAGTGGGCCTTCGTTCTTTATTAGTTCGAAAAACACTTGTCTGAGACCATTGGGATATCTGCCTTCAGGTGCAGCTTGCAGTCGACTTTTTACAACATCCGCTGGCATTCCAAATATCCAATATGCTATACCTGCACATCCTCCTGAGAATATTGTCAAACCAAGATTTGTAGTTTCGGGAAACTTTTTTCGCAAAGTGTCATTTAACAACTCGTACGTAAAAAAATACATACCACCGGACGGCACATCACGAATTAAAGTAGCGAATAAACCCCTATATATACTAGATATTCCTTTTTCCTTAATTAGTTTTAAAATGACATCAATGGGTCCTTTATACAATTTCCCGCCTCCTTCCACTTGTATTTGCAATAAAGTTTTTACTCTTTCAGCGGGTGCCATAATTAATAAGGTAGCCAGTCCTGAAAAACCTCCTGCACAAAACATTTGGTAGTAATGAGGCAGTTGAAATTTCTCGAAAATCTGTCGGCCCAGCCCGAAGCCAAAGAACGACACTGCGTTTATGGGAGATATCGAAACCAAAGGTGCACTCATGCCCTTGTACAAACCGAAAGGGCCTTCGCGGGCTATGATTTTTCGAAAACAATCTATTGTTCCCTTATACATTGGGTCATGGCCTGGAGCGGGTTTCGGCATGGTCTGGAGTCTTACTTTTACGGTGTCCAGCGGATGTCCAACCAGCACCAAACACATACCTCCGACACCACCAGAAACGAGATATTCCCATAGTTTTATGTCACTCATTATATTTTCACACAGTAATTTTTGATGATTCTTCCATATAAACTAATTTGTTTAGGATGTCAAATAAATTTAAACAAAATGTCACTATGAAGTTTATTTTATTTTATTTTTTTTTGTTTATTTGGGGGACAAAGAGGGGAAAGTTTAAAAACCGGGCACCGATTTGAAGATCATGACCATAGTGTTTACCATGTATGATAAATCATACATGGGGGAAAAGAACGTATATTTGCATATACGGGGTATGCTGAACCAGAAGTCGTGGGACTGACAAAGATGCCAGCCCCCTGTCAACTGGATTCGTAAGAACAAGTCCAATCTGAGGAAGATCCAAGATCTTCCTTGGGGTGGATTGGACTTGCAGTTAGATCCGTTAGCTTCCCACTACCACTGGCTTGTGGAGCGGTACTGTGCTCCAGGACCACGACAAGGTGGATCTATCCTGGGGTTTATTTTATTATAAAATATCATTATCAACTATACGTTTATTTACGATGTAGATTCTACAAAAGAAGAAAATGTTTAGGTAATATTAGGGTTAAATCACATTTCACATTTAGATAAAAATATTTAAGAGACGGAATATTGTTCTCTGTCTCTTAAATCTGTCAAATATATGGTTTCATTAGTATAGAAAAACTAACGTCAGTTTTTTTATATACAAAGTGTTCGAATTAAAAAAATATATCAACTGTTGTTTTTTTTAAAGATACTTATATTTCAACATTGATATTTACTTTTCTTTAGTAAATTTTGAAAAAAACTATATAATTTGTTGTTTTTTAAGACGTGAAATTGGAATTTGTAAATATATTTTATATACCTGGACCCACAAGTTGCTAAAATTTCTTTCCTTCACTTCTTAACAACTACCTTTTCAAAAAATTGGTGAAAAGTTGTTTTTTAAGTAAAATAATTAAAATTTTAACATAAATATTGTGTGCTGTGGAAATTAAATCTCAAATCCCATTATCAAAAACAATACACACTAGCGCCAGTCAACTAATCTATAGTAAACGTTTTGCATGTGCAATGCAACACAAATTAGTATGAAATAATAATCAGAGCAATAAGTAAGTAATAAAAAGTGTGACTACATAGTATGGAGCTTATAATAATATGATTCATTTTAAAATATAAAAATCATTACAACTGACGATATGAACATAATCTTTTAATTAATAATAAGCATTTAATTATCTTGTGTTCGAACACCAGAAGAAAATACAAATTTCCTAGTATTTTTTATGAATATGATTATAGAGTACGACATCAAAATTGATATAGGTTATAGATATCAATAAATCACATTGTTTTTGCTGTTCATTAGTACGTTTTGAAGAAAAAGAGATACTTATATATGTAATTAATATTAAGCAAAAATTGTTTTTAAATTTGAAAAATTGGTATTTAAAAATATATATTATATCAACATGCATTAGGCCATATAAAAATAAATTGTTCAGTATTTCAAAATATTAAAAGTTAATATAAAAATCTCTTTTAGAAAAAGTTTTTAATATCCTAATTATTTAATTTTAATATTACTAAGTTATTATAATTAAATTATAAAAAATTATGTTTATAATATAAGAAATTGAAAAATTGGCATTTGAACACATATGAAAACAACAAATAATTTTATGAAAAAGTACTTCAAATATTCAAACATGAACTGTTTGTGTCGTTTTTGTAAATTTTTATGTTAGGTCTTTTTATACAGAATTTTGAGAAAATTATCTTTTTAGGCTGAAAAATTAGAAATTTAATGTTTAAAGTTTAATTAAAATATATGAAATATACATTAAAAATATAAACAACAATTATAATTATAATGGTTTTACAATAGGTAAAGTAAGAACGTGTCATGTCATTATAGTGGCAATTTATTTGCGATGACTGTATTCAGCCCCTATGAAGGGGTTATTTTTTATGTATGCATGTATGAGTAATTATAATTAATTTGATGACTAGTGGTCAGGAGGGCAGTGGACATCTGCGCCGATTTCCGTGAAGCTTGGTAAATACAAACAGAAACCCTACATTTAAAAATCAGTTAACATTCTATGTTTTAAACAGTACACTAAATACACAAAATGTGTATTTAGTTATCTATATCTAATAAAGATAGTATAAATCTAAGTAGGTATTTTCAAAATAGTTATCAATAGTTACAAATAGTAATCTTAATTACTTTATTGTGTATTTTATAGACAGAAACTAAATATAATTAAAAACTATCTTTTTCAGACCAGAATACTGTTACGATAAAATGGATAAGAAAAAATACTTAATATATTATATTTGTTACAAAATGAAATGTCTTCAAAATTGACATAATGACTTTAAAGTAAACAAGAAAAATTCAATATTTTCAGATCAGAATATCATAAAAGAAAAAGTTACTCAATATAAGAAATTGGTTACAAAATACAGAAATTATAATGTAATAAAAATCTATAGAGTTTCTAAATAAATATAAGTAAAAGTAATAAAACGAATGCCTTTAAAATTAACATAAAAAATTTAAAGTAAACAAGAAACTTCCATATTTTTCAAACCAGCATACTGGGACGTTAACGTTTTAAAATTAACACAAATTGAATAAAAAGATTGTCATAACATAAAAATGAAAGAGAAAATTATTCAATATATAAAATTAGTTTCATTGTATAGACATTTATCCAACTTTAAGTGAAATAAGCAACTACCATATTTTTCAGACCAGTATATTGTGATTTTAAAATAAAAAGAAAATTACTTTAGTTAGTTAAATTTATAGAAACTGAGATAAAATAATAAAGTAAGTTTTTAAATAAATATAGATAAAAGTTATAAAATAAAAACATTTCAAAATTAACAAAATTAATAGTGTATTACTCAGTTTAGAAATAAATATAAATAAAAGAAATAAAATAAATGGGTTGAAAATTAACATATTATATAAATTAAAAAAGAACTAAAATACTGTTTTAAAAAAGGTAAGGACAAATTAGTTATTTTATAAAATTAGTAAGAGTACTAATATAATAAGTAATTAAATAAAACACATTCAAAATTAATTGAATAACGTCAGTTATTAAAAAAATAAAAATTTGTTACGTTTAAATTGAAACATACAAAACGTAAAGAAGTAACTGTTTTTAAAAAGTGATAATGTAATTTATTAAATAAATTGGAAACCCTAGGAACAAATACTAGGAGAATTTCCATAGTTTTATGATAACTGTCTCTACCACTATCCACACAAATTGGATCTTCCCCATGAAATCTGCGCAAGCGTCTCAGACACGCTGCCAATTCAAATACACGTTCGTCCAACCGTCCTCAAGCATTCATTCGTTGTGTTGCGTTCATTTATTTCGTACGGTTCGAAGTCAGTTTGACATTTCGTGTTTCACGTGTTTAGTGTATTCGTTCTTCTCGTTATCATTTCGAAATTTTCTGTGTTAAAAATGCCCGCCGATCAAGAATTGAATTCCGTCCTGATCAGGAGGCAGGAGATCAACGACGCGTTGGACAACGGGGACGAGGTGAAGATTAAATATAGGGTAGTCAATGTTTACACCGAATTCCACGAGTTCACAAGGAAGGAAATTAAACAGTACGAGAGTACATTTAAAAGGTAATTTTTCAAAAATTTAAATTTAAAATTAATCTACAATAAATAATTTTATTTTTTATTTATACAACTTGGAAAAAACTATAAAATTGTTTTTTTATTTTGTTTTTGTATAAATTGTGGCAATACAAATTATTGACAAAATATTATGAGTTTTAATTAATTAATTTTTTTATTAAATTATTTTATGAATGAATGTATTATTAAGTTCAAAATAACATTAGACAATAACAAAATATATTTTTTGTACATTTAATTAATACAATGAGTTGAAATTGAATGATAATATATATTTTGAATATTTTTTCTTAACTTTAACATTAAATCATAAAAATATAAATTTTCATTCGTTTTAAAATATATATTAATTTTATTGTATGTTATGCAATTTAACAATTATATGTGACCGCATTTTAATGGTTTAAAATAAACAGAATATTAAATATTGTTGTTGTTATTAGTCAACTTTAATGTTTAAACTGATAACTTTCATAGAAGTGTAGTTTAAATTGAAAAAAAATCAATATATTATAATTTAATTAATTATTTGTCCTAATAATAATAAAAATAAATTATTGTTGTGAAAAAATATAAATTTTAAATTAAGCGAATGTAATTTTTGCTTTAAAATAAATAAATATGTAATTTCTCATTAGAAATCAATTTTTTTAACAGATGTCACTAAATATTTACATTTTACACATTAACAAAACTTTTGATTTTAATAAAAAATAAATTACATATTTAAATAAAATTAGTAAACTACTAATTGAAATTTACTTATAATTTCAATTTAAAAATTCTTTTCCAGTCTGCTGAATACCCCACCAAATTAACAAAAATTATTAACGTAAAATTTATAAGGAATCATATTTTAGCATTTCACCAAATATTTTCACCACAAAATTGAAATTTATTATAATTTACAACTCATTTATATGTGCTCATAAAAAGCACAGTAAACGTTAGTTTAGATAAAATTAAAACGAAATAATATGAATCACCCTACAATGACCACTATCTGAATGACTAATTCCATATTGAATATTAAGTAAATAAGTTAAAAAAGATAAATAAATATAGTTAGAAATAAACGTCATATCAAACAACTTAAAATTAAATAAATAATTACTAACTATTATCTTTTTATAAATTTATCGTACGTATTCCCTGATCAATTTTGCATGGAACAAGATAACGACCTCGAATAAACAATAAAATGTTATCAATTTAACTTCTTTTTGGCATAAATTTCACATGTGCCAAATTGCCCAGTAACATGTGGGCATTGTCATCTATTTTTCAGTCCCATATTGCCGGCTAATATAGATTGAATACTTACAAAGTTATGAGCTATTCATTTTATGTGCGACTTTACTTTTCTCTTATAATTAATTAATTTATTCAAATGGATCAAATTTATTTTTACACTTCACAAATTAAATAATTTATTTTAAAAATATTTATAATATACTGTGGTGGAAAAAAGTATGGAATATTTTTAAAAATTGTATTGTTATCCCCGGGAATTTTTTATACTTATTGCAATGTTGTTAAATTAGCTAGTTTGTGTTTACCGTCCGGTATACTAATATTACCGCTCATGCCAGTGACGAAAGTAAATTTAATTTGTTTGGGTCGGATGGTAGAACATTTGTGAAACGGTCAGTGGGGTAACGATACCATTTTACATATTCCGAGGATTAAACATGGTGGCGGAAAGATTATGGTTTGATCCAACGTAGCACCCATGATTCAAGTGGGGGGTAAAATGAATCGTTTCCAATACAGGGACGTACTGGAAAACACCTAGTTTCCATTTAGCGAGGGAAAATGCCACCTCATTGGATATTTCAACGGGACAACGATCCCAAACACGCGTCTAAAATTATTAAAGGGTAGTTTCTAATGAAAAACTTAACTGTGCTTGAATGGCCGTCACAGCCCCCCGATCTAATTCCTATTAAGCACCTTTAGGAAGTATTAGACCGTCGCTTCCGAACAAAAAATATCAAAAGCAAACAAGATGCCAAGCGGTGATAGAAACAAAATATTAAAATATCTGAGTTATTATTAATTAATTATAACATAATATTAACAATTTTTTATGAATATTAATAAAACATTCAATACTTTTTTCAGACCAAATTGATTTTTTATTTAAAAAAAAAAGTAAAAACTTGTGAATATAATGATCATTGTGATTAAGGGACCGATCATGAGGTAAATTAGATGTTCAACAGATTAGGGAAAACATTAAGTAACATTTGTAACAAGCAAATAAATATGCCATACTTTTTCCACCATCGTATAGCAAGACACGACAAAAGTTAGTTCCTAAAGTCCACTTTTGTGGGAAAATTTGTTAAATTTAACAGTCAATAACTCTAACCCTATTCACGTGTGTTCCCAGAAAACAAACCAACCCACACTTAATGCAATTAACATCCGGTCGTTTTCTTACCGCATTTAAAATCGATAGTTGCAAAATGTTGCACTATTAATAGATTGCCCGCATGTTCGACTTTTATGGGGGTGTATTTCATCACGGAAGAATCGTTAATGAAACACGTCGTACCCACATACGGCACCAGCACCGCTACAAGAAATTCATATTCATATTCGTATTTCTCTTGTCCATTACTGTCCAATTCATGCATCCATTTGATTTACAAAATGATTGTGTTAAATTTAATGTGCTGGTACATGAATAGGATTGTTTGTGGGGCACTTCTAATGGAAGGTCGTAAAAATTGTTGGATTTTTAAGTCGTCACATTGTTACTAATTGTTTTCAAATATGATTTGTTTAACTTGTTTTGCTTGTTACCTGGTTCCAATAATACATTTCAATTATTGTTTATTTTATATTGATAGATAAATTGTAACTATTTACATCGTTTCTTTTAAATCCCCATTTGTAAAAGAACCAATTTAGGACAAATGGTTACCATAAAAGTTTGTGTTGAAAGCATATACCACTATTTGAAATAAATAACAACAAAAACTCATTTATATTTTAAAAATATATTTTGAGGATGTACTTACACTAATATTATACTAATCAAATATTTGCTATAAATTGCCTCATAGATAAACTACAACGCACAAACATAACATGTATATGTCAATTTATTTTATAATTAAAATGAAATTATATGTATTATACGGAAAATAATTTAATAATATAAAGAAAACTTAAGTATTGAATTTCCCCTATTGTATTTTTATGTATGTACATACATGCAAAAGCTAAGAGGTAAAATTTCGCACAGGATATCTTATGTCTTTTGAGTGGATATCCGGGCTGTACTATTCTTAAAGAGGTTATTGAAAAATCTGAACGCATCCGTTTAGAATTTCATTCTTTATCGTTCTACTTGAAATGCAATATACATACAGCGAAGTTGTTAAATTTTAAATAATACTGGTGCCAATATTTGTTCAACTAGATGACCGTATCTTGTGATATTTTACAGAAAAACTAACTTATGCACCGCATAGGTATAATTAATTTAAATTGCAGACCTTGAGGATTGTACACTTATTTTCCTCCTGGTTGGAAACAGTTAGTGCGTTTAATTTCAATCACGGGGTTTGCATAAATACTAACGGTATTTCATTTTCACATAATGATCATTCATCGGAAAATTATCTTAAATTGTTTTGTGATGTAATTTTAAAAAAATATTCAAGTGGTCACGACGTGAAAGTTGATAACGCGCAATTTCTTGTTGAATATTCGTAGACATTCCTATTGAAAGTAACAACTACTGATTTAAATAATTCATCCTGATGCTTAGAAAAACATAATTAACTGATTATTTTAGTTCAATATGTCATAACGTATTGAAAGGTTTACACAAATAAATTATTGTTCGTCATTGAATCGCTTCCTCACTTTCCTTAAAAACAATCGATTACCGTCGATCGATAGAAAATGACCGGTTGATAATAGGAGAAAGGTCGTTTTATCTATGCAAGGAAAATGATTTGTGCAACGTGAGTTATTGCACAAACGCGTCACTTTCACGGGCGATTACGGTTGAAGAAATGCGGCAGTGAACGATTTTTTTCTTCTACAAATCAATTGTTGAATTATTTAAAACTTTCTAGGAGGGTTCGACTTGAATGTTATGTGAACATATCTTAAACAAATAGGGAAATTTGTATAGATCTATTTCTGGAATTTTATGACTAAAGAGACTAAAAAAGACTAAAAAAGATATACTTGTATAAATTAATGATATACTGCAAATATTTACTCATAAAAATTTTTCCTGTTGATTAAAATATATGATTATTTTATTTATATAAAACATATAGTAATGGCCATAATTATAGGAACTTATTGAAATACATTAAAAATATGAGCTGTACTACTTAAATTGGATGCCAGTACCTATAATGTTTACTGTTTTTTCTAATATTGTTGCGTGTACTATGCAACTGGTCAATATAATTTTATTCTTAAAAAAATTGCGTATTTTTTTATTTTTCAGTGGAAAAAATTATAGCAACTTTTTGCTTTATTGCATTTCAATGCTCTGTGTGAATTTAAATTGATTATTTAATAGCGGTCTTTTGCTTATTATAATTATTTAATCATTGGTCGATGTAAAACTGAGAGAAACAAGAAGAGATGGCTAAGAATTTAGGGCTAAATTAGAAAATTATAGAAACTGGCTAAGTGGTAGTGACTGCGTTTGAAAGAATTGAAAGAAAATCGTTAACTGGATAATTCGTGATAATGTCAAAAAATAATCCAGTTTTATCGTCAACTAACATTAAAGTCAACCTGGAGGAAATGGGACTTACTGAAATCAGTTTAAGGACTGAGGGAAGGTAGTTAGAGAATGGTTCGTTTGACCCCAGATCTACACTAAAAACTCTGGTTCCTACTAAAAATGTGAAAGTCTAATTTTGATTTTGACCACATTTACTGGACTACATAACTAGTAAAAATTGGGAGTTCAATTATGTTATGAAGATGTTTAAATTCTTCTGGACTAGGCCCAATTGGGCTGATTTATGTTAAACAACAATTTGCCTCCATATATTGAATAAATGAATCTGTTAATAAATGTGTTTGCACATGAAAACAATGTGAAACACAAATCGAAATTTGTGACGAATTGGTTAAAACTGCAAAGTATCGATGTTTTGACTTGTCCCTCTCTATCTCCAGATATCAACTCTAAAGAAAACATGGGGGATCACGTTCGACACAAAATTTTTTCAAATTTAAATAAACTTATAACAACAATTTAAGAAACATAAAAGAACATAGAGCTATCGTATATTCGGATAGTGATCGAGTCTATGCCACCGAGATGGCCCAAATTATAAAATAAAAGGATATTTTACAGTTTTAATTAAATAAAAAACAATTTAAAAGTCTCTTTCAAAATTAAAGTTGCTATATTCATATCCAGCTCAATTCAGGGCAACATATGCAACATTTCATAGAATAAAAGTATAAAAGTTTTTAATCGTGCTGTATAAAACGACAATTATAAATAACAGTTTACATAAAATAAAAAAGTCGTGACTAAAATGTTAAATACATTTTAAAAAGTTGCTATAATAGTAACCACCACTTTACATACAAGGGTCAAGCTTAAGGTATACATACTCCTGTAACACTCTTATTTATAACTCGATTTTGATGATGCGTTCAAAAGACATGTAATAAGAAAAATATATTTTCTATAATATTCTGCAGAGACGTATATTACGATATTTTATATAGTAAAACAATGAGCAAATTTCATTAGGACACTAATTATGAAAAACATAAGTACATCATTAAATCTAGAAATCTTCAAAATGTGAATAAGTCGGTAATAATTCATTTAAAAATAAGAAAGAGTAAAATAATTGAAATTAACGTCGTAAAAAGTACTTACCCCAGATAACTATTATAAATACAACAATTCAGAAGTAGATGAGGTACTAAAGAATCTTTTGTTTTGTAAATATAGAGTTTTTTTAAGCTTATATAAACATTAAATATTTTAACCAGCCATATTGCATGATGTGAACAGAAAATAATTTAAAACGAGGTATATTAAGATGTCATCTTTATAGAAAAATCTAATTAGATTGGCAACACTTTCCATATTCCATTGAAAAATACTTGTAGTATTTTTGTATAAGACAAACCTGATGATCTACCTCCAACGTCGAATAAAAATATCAACTGAAAAGAAAACGTCTCCCGGATTGCAGTACCATATTTAGATGCTCTGTTTTGTGTATTTTCAACATATTTGAAGAACATTATGTGTGTGTGTGTGTGTGTTTGTATTTCATCTTAAAACAAAAATAAACATAATTTACAGTTATATTTTCAGAACGGACTCGATTCGGTTTAATTACACAAAGTGAGCGCAAAGAAATGTCTAATTAAAAACAATTCTCTCGTTACAAGAGTGTTCTAATTACCTTATTTAACGGATAAATTTTAATTGCCATTATAAAAATATTAATTATCCCATAGTGTCTCCAACTCAAACTAACACATTTTAAAAATTATTGCCGATATTAATTTTTAAATTTCACTTTTTGAACAGGAACTTTCAAAACACATAAAAGAGTAGTTCACTAATCATTCACCTGTTAATCAAATTTCATGTTAAACGTTCCGCGATTTATGGCGAACAATTAACAAATAATAAAAAAGGATAAATTGTGATTGGTATAGAATATATTCCTTATAAGTAAGCAATTATTAGATTATGTGATGGTAAAAGTTTTAATTTATGTATCTTTGACGATGGCAAAATGTTGGAGAAAATCTTTTCGATCGAATAAATCAGACTTTTTGAAAGACAATTTGCAATCAATATGGGCGAGCCGAACACAAGGCTAATAATTTATTTATTGGGTTACCTTGTTGACCTTTTCTGTATGGATTGAATGTTGAAGCCTCGCGGGAGTTCGCAATAAAAAATATAAGGGCACACTCAATGAAAATTACTTGCCGATTTAATTCACCAGCGTTGTTAATGGAGTCAATTTTCAGACATTTGATTTCGCCTCTTGAACAACGGTTACCTCATTTTAACGAATGGTATTTCTTAACAAATCTTCAGATTAGATTGTAACATCGTGATATACAATGTCAGTAGACAATAGATATTGTGACAAAACCCGTATCTAAATATTCAGACTGGTTGCAATTTCTGCAATGTAAAAACAATGGCGTTTTTACAAATCAATATTATTTACTCTCACAGTATATCGTTGCTGTTCGGCGAGAGCCAACAAATCAATTTTGGAGGTCAAGGCTTGCCGTTTCAACTGATAAAAAAGTAAATAAAAGCGAAAATAAAGACAGACTCGATAAATCCGAGTCTTGCGTTTGTAAATGCATCCAGTTATCTGTGCCAGTTTCAAGGACATGGTTTATTGGCAAATTTCTGTTATGCACCAGAGTTATTTAATTCATTACAGCTTAAACATCTATTGATTTAATGCTATTAACTAATTGAATTTAAATATTTGAGTACCAAATACTGTTGTTAAATTATTTACATCACAATTCGAAGCTATTTTTATTAGCATAGCGCCATTCTCTAAAGTAGAATCTTCTACCGTATGTTATAACTGTGTGACTACTTCACGTTGTGTACTTTGTTGCAGAATAAATAGATCAATTCCAATTTTACAATTTGAAACAGATACAATTTTTATTGTAATTAAAAATAATTGATCTTAATCATCGTTTATTGTTGTATCTATGTCATGATTTGTATTTTATCAACATGTCGCTCTAGTAATTAGCCTAATAAACAAAACGGGCATCGCAATAAATAAATAATGCTTGGATTAATATGAAATCCTTATTAGTAAAGAGGCCGAATGTGGACACATTTAAATGCAGCCTTGTGTTTTATGGTGTGTTAATTGTTCATTTAAACGGCAGTGAACAGAAGTTTTATTAGTTTGTATTTCGCGAATTAATAATGTTAACGTATACAAATATTCGGATTAAAATAGTTTCCAGCGAATTTGGGAATATCTTTTGATTTGCCTCATTATTTTTCAAAGCACTGAGATTCAGTTATAAATCGAAATTTAGTAGTTTCTTGATTTTGAAACTTTTTCTATGGGGTAATAATTTATATTAATTGATAAGTTTCTGGCAGCTCAGCTTCTAATTCAATGTCCTTTTTCCTTTCTAAAGATTTACGTACTGTAGGGGAAAATATTTTAATAGATGTACAAGAAATACAAGGAAGAACTTTTATAACAATAGCCACTTTCTTTTATAAGATTATAGAGACTGTTATATGTACAGTAATAAAATTGTTATCATTTACAAATATTTATATAAAATCCATCCTTCCTGAAATTACCCAAAAATGATCAACAAGGAAGTTCTTGTAGACACGAAGATTATAGAGACTGTTATACGTACTGTAATAAAATTACAGCAATAATTTTCAAATATTTATATAAAATCCGTCCTTCCAAAAAATACACAAAAATATTAAAGAAGAAAGTTTTCTTTAAAAATCCGTGTTTAATTTTACAAAAGAGAGAAAACAAAACAAATAAATTAGTAATAATCTGAGAAAATAAATAATAAACATTAAATTTAAGAAATTTAATAAATATAGCGTTAAATCTAAATTTAAAAACATGGCAAAAGATCGGCCTTTAAGCTTTCCAAACATTGATTGACACTTGAAATTTATTCTATTGAAAAATAATAATTTATAGCAATTATTGCATGTCTCCCTACAAAACAAGATTAAAGCAAATAGACGAGTAAAACACTCAAATAAATTAAATAACAAAATAATAATTAAACTCTAAGAATTTTATTGTTAAATACAAATTTATAAACTTTTGTTTGCAAAATATTCATGAAAATTTCAGAAGAAAAATTTCGATTTTGAAACTTTTACGGTCAAGTAAAATTTAATTTTTTTAAAATACACATATAATAATGCTTCAATTCCTTTTTCCTTGATGTGATAGTTTTGTGTAAAGGAGGGACTGAAAAAACAAATTAGTAAAACTAGAGTTTGTAAGAAAGCTTAATCTCACAAAATATATACTAAAAATTGATTTGAAGAAACTTAATAAATAGAGCGTTAAATCCAAATTTAGAAACGTACCACTTCGTAGTTCGAAATTTTGTCTATTGCAGTTTCATTCTACTGAAAAATGTCTGGTATAAAAAGATTACAAAAAAAAAAAAGATTAAAACACAAAAGATGAATAAAACATTGGAGTGACAAGTTACAGAATACGACTTGAAGACTAAATTTTATTATTAAATTTAAATTTAAAAACTCTGATTTATAACATATTGATGAAAATTTTGGGTTTGATCAAGTTTATCAGTGAAAGTGAACTTTAAAAATTATGTTCAAACATCTATTTTATTTTTTATAAGCTTTTGCTTATAATAATAAAATTTAAATTAATTTTAAAGGCTTGTCATTCACAATAACATCCACATTTGTATGAATGTGTTTAATATTAACAAAAAAGATGAATAAATGAGAATAGACAAGTAAAATAATGCCTACTGTTTCCAATAAACCCTGGACTGGTACAAAACAAGTTAAGAACTTGTCTTGTCAATTTAATGAACAGATATTATAACTTATTAATAAACCCACACTTACTAAACGGGTATCGAACAGTCGGTCAGCGAATTAATAGCAGCGAAGGTGAAGGTTACTATCAATATCCGTTCATTTTTTCACCTATAACCGATGGCACTTTCTCTCCATATACTGTATATGTAAATGAATCGGAACAAACTTCCGATTAACATACATGTTCGGCTTCGCTGGCTTCACAATTTCGAAACACTGTCGTTTCTCATTGATGAAAAGTTTTCATTGAAAATTAGCTAATACTGTTTTTCCATTTAAATTACTAAAGTACATATCCATTGACGAAGCGCAATAAGCTATTCAAATATTTACTAATGCAACAATTTGTTGTAGTGACGCAAGATAAACAACTCTTACGCACATTCCACAACTGTTCATTGAAAAAAGGAAGGAAATAATTCCACAAACATTGTTTTGTCATATTATATATCAGTTGACTAACCGCTTGTATTTTTTGAATGCATCACAAAAATTACATGGATGATTCACATGCTAAACGTTTCGAAAAATTTGCTGGGAGAAGCAATAAAAATATCTTGGGAAAGCGTAATTGTTTATGAATAATATTAATTAGGTCAAAAATCAATTTGCATCACATATCGTAAATTGGCAATAGTTTATATTACTAAAAGCTGATAGTTGATAACTGAATTGATTATCAGGAAAGTGTTCAATAAATATGAGTCAATATTTATAAAAATAGATTATTGTTTTGTCATCAACCATTATTTAAATTACTTAAATTCTTTTGTATTTTAGTGATGTTTTCATTTATATGATTAACAACTGTTTATTAGTCATACGCCACAACCTTTGAAATATTTTTTATCAACTATAATAAATTAATAAAAATGAACAATACAATTTAATTTTGAAACATACAATTAACTGTATTTAACCACAACTGGTGAAAAATGCCTATGTTAACATAAACTTAGACTTGTGTTCATCGTGTTAAAGATTTTGTCAGTGTCATTCAACTTATATTAAAATTTACTATAAATTAAATGTTCCCTAGAATTTTTCATATATTAATATATTGTTTTTCCGATTTCAGAAAAATCGTTAGTGTGAAAAATGTTAATTTTAACGCTATAAAATATAATTTAAAAAATTATATGTACTAGTAGGTATAGGGTTTCAGATATTTCCTTGTTCACACCTGGCATTTAAATTTCTTCAGTACCGTTATATAACAAATCTGGCATTTCCTCCAGTTGCACTAATAACAACTTGCACAATTAGTATTCTATTTGTCTCATATCCTCTAAATTTTAGTACAGGAAAGAAATGCGTTAATTGGAATAATAACGTCGTTACTAAATTGAAGATGTCTAAACAATTTCAGGCGGTATTTTTGGGGTCCTATATCTTCTGTTGTAAATATTTGTAAAAGCATAAACAGTTTAGTGTACGTATGATGAAATGTATTAACGGATCTTGCAGTTGTAATGAAAATAAATACTCACACTTAACTTAATTAAAATTTCATAGAATAATTGTGAAACACTCTTGGAAAAGATTTATTATCATTTTATGGGAAAAATCAATAACATATGGTTGACATAAATCCGATAAGATTGTTGATTAAATAAATAGTTTTAACTTTTCCCTTAAATAATATATACAAGTCGCTTTCAGTTAACAAAAACAGTTGTTCACTTGATATGAAACTTTATGCAAAATAACTCAATATATTCGATTTCCTTATTAGTGTCAATTTATCGATTGAATCGTATAAAAGACGATAATTAATTAGATGTGAAATAGTGAAAGCATATTCTAGTTGACGACGTGCACATAATTCAATAATAAAAGTAATTTCATAGAGGTCTAAACCACGTTGAAGAAGTTGTTATGTTATTATCTTTTGGTAAAAACCGCAGGATATCACTTCCCAAAAATGTTTAGGCGATAATTTTTGTAACAAACAAATTATTCGAATTCATTGCTCTGTTTATTATTGCAGTTTTAAATCACTGCAAATTAATTGCCTTAAAAAATATGTCCATGAACCAAAAACTGAAACGGTAAAAGGAAGTTTATTCATAACAAATTTGAGCGGATATCCTACTCACGTGTTATTGAACTTCGCAAGTTATTGCAATTATATTTGCGTAAAATTATATACGCCGAATGATTTTTAGCGAACCTGTTTCCACATACCGCACAGAACTTAATTAAAATTACTGTTGGGTTTATGTTAATTTAATTTTACTTTGTGGAATTTAAATGCTTCGAGACCAAAGCTGGTGTAATATATTAATTATTTTTTAATTTGGAAATTTACTTATCTAAATATTCCGTTAATATTTATTCATCAATTTCGTCTTATTAAAATTTAAATGTAAATAGTCATCATTAAAGCGATATTAGTTGGCAGAATAATTAAAGTTAAATTCGTATTCGACATTCAAGTCTAAATAGGACAGTTTTGATTTTGTACCTTTCAAATTTTTTATCTATTAAAAACTAAAAAGCAGACATGTATTAAGAGATGCATACCAGTAATTATATTAATTACTTCTTAAATGTACCAGAAAACTATAATCGAAAAAATATAGAGTGGTGGCCATAATAATAACAACTTATTAAAATATATTATAAGTAATTGAGTTGTAGTATTTGAATAGAATGCTAGTACCTATAATGTTGTGTCTACTATGCAACTAAGTTAATCTAATTTTATTCTTTAAAAAAATGCTTATTTATTTGCCAATGGACAAAATTATAGTAAATTTTTACTTTATGGTCTTTCATTTCTGTGAATTTAAATTGATTATTTACCAGCGGTATTTTGCTTATTATAATTATTTAATCATTGTTCGATGTGAAACTGTAAGAAAAATTATAATTCAGCGTTACCAAGACCGAGAGAAACAATAAGAGATTGCTAAGAGTTTACGGCTAAATAAGTTTTCTGTTATTAAATAATTTAGAGAAATTGACCAAGTGGTAGCTGCGAATAAATTTATTTAAAGAAATTTAAAGAAAATGACTAGGTAATTCGAATATCAACCTTATCGTCGACTGAAATGGAAGAAGTGGGTCTTGCTGGAATTAATTCAAGAACTGTAAGAAAATGGCTAGTGGATAGGGATTCCTTTGATTCTACAAGAAAAGCCGTAATTTCTACTAAAAATGTGAAGTCTAATTTTGACTTGCTCAGAATCACATTCACTGGATCACAGAACAGTGAGGACGAGTCTAAATTTAATTTATAAAAAATAATGGTTCTGCTTATGTTAAATATCCTACAGAGTTAAAACTACACAAAAAGATTGTTATACCCATAGTGAATCCAGGTAGAGTTTCGATTGTTATGAGGATAATTAATACCCAATTTTATATCATCATAATAAGTTATATGAAATTTGTAATCATTATTTCTACTTCCAACTTACTTATTGTGTCATCAATTTGTTTTATACAATCAGCAATTTACAGGAATGTATGTACATTAATTAAATTAATTCATAATTTATGTATATACCATAATATTAAATAAAATTTTTAAATACATATAAACTTTATTTATAATTGTTAATGTAAAGAAAATATCCCGTGATTTTATATTATCCATATTTTTGTATAATGCAAAGTTATTATACAATATGAAATATAAAATCCAAATTGTTTTTTATAATAGTTGTTGTTACTGTTTATTTATTTTTTGTTGTAAAAATCAATATACTTTATTAAAGAATGAAAACACATAAGCTTTTATTTGATAACCATGCAATAATTTTATGGTGCTGGAGTGTTTTTATTGAATCAAAGAAATTGTTGCATTTGCAATAAATCATGATTTAAAATCAGTCAGTAAAACACAATGTTATAAATCACCATTTATTTAAAGTACAAAAATTGGAATAGGAAAATAAAGTTCTTTATCTTAAATTTACATTGGATTTGCCTGGCTTACAGTTAGACTAGAGGGATAAATTTAACCATTACCTATAATATATATATTTTAAATCAAAACTGTGAAATGGAAAACGCAGGTACGTGTTCATAATTAACGATAAATTAAGTAAAATACCCATATTTCTTGTTTTTTTTTTTAGTTATATGATGTGATTTTAAAGTATAAAATACTTATTTAAACTAAATAAATAACAATTGTTCTAAGTTTATATAAATATAAATAATCACAATTTAACATTTTAATGACAGCACTCATTAAAAACAATAATAATAAATTACAACAATTAAAATATAAATTTAATTTTAGAGACCCTAAGTAAGCTATGTAAATTTGACAATTATGTTTAAGATAACTAATCAAATTGCCACAGGCTACTATCTCAAAACAATTAAGATTAACCAGTCAACTACTTAAAAATATTATCAGTTATTTTAACTTTATTTCCAGTATTACTTAGCCTTTCCTTGAAATCGTCCAGTTTATAAATGCTGGTGGATAACCTGCCTATTGCATTTATCAATGCGACAATTTCATTTCTGTGTAACTGGAAGATTTTCTTGTTGTTCGCATCGACCGATTCAATATTATCGAATTTACCAGAGAAAAGAATCTTTAACGCGGTCCCTAAACCTTGAGTCTGCAGTTTACCCCAGACCTTGCACTTGTCGCATCCGACACAGTCCATAATGCGACTCACGTTTCTAAAGTGCTCTCTGAATTCGTTTTTCAAATTTTTCGCTTGAACATCCCCATTAAACATCACCTTCTCGTCGAAATGATCCGGGAATTGTTTTATAACACTCAGCAAGTCTTTTATTGCCATCTGCGTGTCCCAGTCTTCATTCTCATTACCTTAACAATAAAAATTAATAATTATGCTAAAGTATGGAAAATATTTCATCTTACCTGTGTAATATTCTTCCTTTTCTAAATACGGCGCAGCTTTCGCAAGTGCCCTCAGTTCCAGCAAATAAACAAAATATAAATTTCTCAGCCAATTTGGACCCTCACCATTGGTTGTTTCAGATGAAAATCTCCTTTGGAATTCGGCCACATTAGGTCCCCATTCTCCATTGGGATCAGTCAAACTGTTCTCACTGAGCAAGTAAATCGAAGTTAAGTGTATGTTGATGCTGGCATGCAGACCCGATATGGCTCTATAAAACACTCGCTCCTCCAAACACATGTCGTTTAATTTACCGTTTTGGATGTACACATCAAAACTTTTGGCTTTTTCGGGTCTGAAGCAGTTCTCCAGATAAATGCTGTCCCATATGCGTTTGGCTGATTTGCCTTTGTAACCTGTATACCGTTCAGGGTTGAGTTTCAGGTCCACATACTCGGCTTCTTCGTCGTACTCGTCGATAATGCAAAAGTTATCAGAGGCGTCGTCGTGTTTCGCCCACAGGTCGATGTCTTTTTGGGCTTTCTCGCTTAAAGTCTTATCAACCAGATGTAAACTGTTGTGATGTTCATTGCAGTCTTCGTTCACCTCCTTGGAGTACATGTCTTTGGGTTTGGCGTGTCCCTTAAGACCTGCCGGTATTTCGTTCTCCTCGCACGACTCGACGTGACAGAAACGCATGGCACACCTGCTGTCGTCCGTCCAGAACGGACATTCCCGTTTCAGGTTTACTTTGAAATACCTGAAATAGTCTTTTTCGAGTAAACTGCGCAATCTGGGGTAGATTTTGACGTTGTTCAGATGATCGACTGTGTCGATGTTGCACGTGCACTCGTCAACTTTTCCCTGCAATTGGCAGAAACAGTCCGGTTCCTTTTCTAGGTTATAATAACCCAGACAACCGTGGAAAACAACAAACAAAAACAGGGCAGTGTTGCTATTCATTTTTATGACGTATACACTACAACTAGACACAAAAAATCCACTACATCCTATAATAATTAAAATTGGTTCGATTCCGGTTAGTTACAGCACGGATTGATCGGACCGCACATAAACACGTAAACACAGTAAACAGCTGTCTTATGTCAGTTCTCCAGCGGAGAAAACGACGCGGTAAATTCAATTGTTCGTCGCAAACACTCGGTGCGCACTGACTATTTACGTATATAAATTTCGGATTTTATTTAACAAATTTGAGCGTTATCATCTTTTTTATCTGAAATGGCACCGGTGAAACAAAAGTCGCGGTTTTTATAATCGATTCGGTTACGTGGCCGCACTCAATATGATCCCTGCCGCCCAGTGATTCACAATAGATAGAAAGAAGGGATTTTGAATTACGTGACTTTTCACATGGCTGTGGGAGGACACGAGAGGATTAACTTTACCTGGGAACAACCAATTATTTTTAAATGCATTTATTACTTATTTTATCGCCCTCTTTATTAATATCTATGCAAATGTGGTTTATTCATGTATGCGCTGACATTCTATAAATAGAAATGTTTTTATTTAAATTTAACTAATTGTAAACAATAAAAAGTGAAACTATTGTATTACTCCCAAGTTATTTTGATTTTATATATTTATTTAATTTATTAAATTCAAAATTTATAAATTTAAAACATGTATAGAATAATTGTTAATAGTATATTTTAAATCCATATATATATATATATATATATATATATATATATATATATATATATATATTAATCTTTTTTATTTATAAATATGTTTTATAAACTTTTTTTAATCATGTTGAATATCCAAATGTCAGATAACTATTATAATATATTAAATTATAATTGTGTATAATTAAATTGTCTTAGTTCAATTATTAGAAAAAGAATTTATTTATAAAATCATAAAGTGGAATTTATTTATTCATAAATTTATATTTTTTTAATGAAAATTGTGAAATTTAATCAAGACATTTAGGGAGATATACATTGGTAAAAAAACTATGGAATATTTACATGTTACAAATGTTACTTAACATATTTCCTACTCTGTTGCAATTCTAAACAAATCTAATTTAACAATGTAAATTAACAATAACTTTATTATTTTGGCTTCTATCACTGCTTGGCATCTTTTAGAAATAGAATCTTGGTAGATTCTATTTTTCTGGTTGCCAGTGCTCTTGTATGGTTTCTTTTGATTTTTTTTTGTTCGGATGCGACGGTCTATTTTTTAATAATTTTAGATGTATGTTTGGGATCATTGTCTGGATGCAATATCCAACGAAGTGACATCTTCAATATGTCCCCGTATTGAAAAAGATCCATTTTCCATACTTTTTTCCACCACTGTATATGAAGATTTAGATATGCATGCTGTCTAAATATGCTTAGTAGATGAGTTGAGATTGTAACTTTACTGAGGATATTAAATTTTGCTTAATATTATATTACTTTCATGAGAAGTGTTCTTCTATTGTCTTAAGAGTTTTAGCTTTTAGTGGCGTATTTTCTAGCTAATCAATTATAATCAAACGTCACAAACTAAAACAGAATAGAATTCTTAAACGAAAAAATTTCTCAATAACAAATATACAAGTCGATTCATTAAGCGTTTTGTTAATAGCAGTATTGTAAACGAATAAAATTGAGTTGTTAATCTGAAGACTTTTCCAAAAATAATTCTAATAATTAGATTAGATTTGAATTAGATATACCTCGCATTTGAAATATGCACATGCATGAACAACAATATTTTTTAAATAACTTAGAACTTTATGATATTAAAAATTAATTTAATCCAGTATATTATATATCATACATCATAATATAATATTTAATTTTTTATTATTATTACGTGAAATGGAAAATAATAAGAATATAATAGTTGATTTTTATGCCTATAGTTTGATAATTAGTGTGAGGGTATTGACACATGCCTGTGATATTTAAGATAAAGGGTTGATTATTTGTACTCTGATGCAATGATGCAGTTTATTGAAACTTTAAATATAACTTATTCAGTATATAATATCGGGGCGAGTTACTAATATTTTATTTCGCATTGCACATACCAAAAAAAAATAGTTGTTCAAATTGTTATTATATCTAATTTTTTGATGAAACAACAATTCTTACGACCTGTTTTTAAGATGCATATATTATACCAGGATATCCTGCTTATACGGTAACATGAATTTTAATTTAAAAAACTCCTACAAATCGATTTTCTTATTGTAGTAATAATAATAATTATTAATGATAATGATATATTATAGTATTGTATATTATACACATATTATTATACTACATGTGACTCAACATTTTATGAATATTTACCTAAATAATAAGTAAAATTATCATTTATACGTGACGCTGATCACGGCTTTATATTTGCATTACTTTAATAATTTTAATTATTAGTAATAATCAAAGTGATTTATTATTATTATGATTATTATTATATCTGTATAATAAATATACATAAACTTTTTATGGACTTTTGCTTAAATAATCAACTTTTCAATTTCATACGTGACAATAATCACGTGTTTATTCTTTCCAGTTGCATTTCTTCATCAGAATGAGTAACTAAAAAACAAATATTTCCTTTAAAATTACTTAAATATAATATAATTATTTCTCAGCAATGAAATATGTATTTGGTTACTAAATATTTTTATTTAATATTTGCCATTATTATTTAAAAATATATTTTTTGTAATATATTGTTAATATTTTATAAAAAGTATATACAATATTATTAATAATGTAAATTATTATTATATGTCTATTATAAATATAAATAAACTTTTTTATGGACTTTTGCTTAAATAATCAGTTTTTTTAATTTCAATTTCATATCAGTATGAATAACTAAATAACAAATATTTTCTTTAAATTGAATGAAATATTTATCTTTCAAAACTATGTATTTTTCAATTTAAAATATAATTTTGTAACATATCGTTAAATTTTAAAATCATACCATAATTAATAAAACAATTTTATTAACAATAATATAATATAAAACACAATCTTATTTAAAATATTTAATTGAATGTAGAATGTGTCATACATTCTACGTTACAAACAAGCAACACACCTATTTAATTTTAAATTTGCAATATAAACTAGTGAGTGTAAGTATCATACATGAAACTATTTAAAGCTCTCTTAAACATGTCTGTTTATCTACGGAAATAAGATTGTAAGTTGTTTATGTGGGTGAATCATTTGGAAGCTGGAAAATGAAATCTTGTCTACACAATATTTACGGAATGTTGTACTGTCATCCTGCCAGTAAAGAGTATAGATAAACTGAGTGCAACATCTGGAATTCACCATGAAAACAAACTAATTCATTTTAATTTATTTGGCAACCCATTATAAAAAATAATGATAGCAATAATTTAATTTACATTGTATAGTTTTCTAGATACAAACGATGATTATAATCCAGCTATATCGGGATGGTTTGGACCAACGCAAAGATTTGTTTATTTTTTTAAATGCGACCGAGTGTGTGGAAAATTAAAAACGTAGCTGAGATTTGTATCTCAAGTATTTTTACCTGCTCATCTTTGTGTGGGGTGCTAATATCCCACACAAAGCACACTAAACACACTGGAATAAAAATGTCTATGCAAATATAATTCAAATGTAAAATACATAACGCAACTGTAGTTGTATATATATATATATATATATATATATATATATGTAAATATATATAAATTAATATAAACATTTTTTAAATTCCAGATTTAACACAAATAATGACGGATTTCTTTCGATTGACGAGTTGAAGCGAATGATGGAAGTTCTTGGAGCTCCACAAACGCACTTGGGACTCAAAGCAATGATCAAAGAAGTGGACGAGGATGGGGACAATCGTCTTTCGTTCAGAGAATTCTTGTTGGTCTACAGGAAAGCTCGTGCTGGTGAGCTGAACGAAGACTCTGGATTGGGGCAACTGGCCAAACTGACTGAAATTGACGTCGACAAGGTTGGAGTTAATGGAGCCAAAGCGTTCTTTGAATGCAAGGTAAACCTTATCATGTCTGAATATTATTATATATACAATCTATACATTTAAGAATGTATACATAAAATTGATATTTTATTATAGATTCAGGAATTGGCCAAAAAGAGCAAATTCGAGGATGAAATAATGCAAGAACAAGAGGAAAGAAAGCGCAGTGAAGAAGAGAAGGCCCAAAGGCGACAGGAATTTTTGCAAAAAGCAGCCATATTCAAATCTTAAGCTGGACGGCTCTTTTATTTCGTACAATAAGCAAAACTTGTAATTGCTGAGCTAAGAATAAATTTTATTTTGCATTTTATATACCATACAAAACATAATTAATATAATATATCTATTATATTATTTGCTTTGTAAATAAGATTCGATTTATAATTTTACTTATTAGTTTTAGTAATACTTTTTATATATATGATATGTGTAATAATGAATGTGATAATTTTAGATAAGTGTACAATAAATTAGACTTAAGTATTATGAAAGTAATTTTATTTCATTAAATAATAAATTATCGCTACTGATGCTTACTTATTAAGATATGTCATCAATGTCTGCAACATTCCCGTAATCAGTGGATAAGGTAAATAATATAGGCGATATAAACACTTGAGAATATAGTGCACTGTATATAATTTTTATTAATTAAAGTTATAAATAAAGTGAAGTAATTAATGACGAATAAAAGTTTTATATAGATAAAATAAGTTCCTGAATATGAAAATTGAAATAAAATTGTAGAATTAAAACTAGATTTTAGATATAGTCTAGTATTTGAAATTGGAGGTATAAAAAGATTAGACAGGTGGCCAGAGAAATAGCACACATTACCACTAATTAGGAAATACACAACTCTAATTAGTGCAATCAAACTATTTTATATTTTATTTAGTATAAATTACATTATGTTATTTCCCCCATTATTTATTTTGTACCTAAATAAAAATAATTTCTACTTGAATTATATCTTATACGAAACACATGCGAAATGAGGCTGATCTATTTCTGTGATCACACTTTTGAATTTGTTAAATAATTTATACAAAACGTTAAACAAAATTGTTAATATTTTGTTGGATACCTTTTGTTCCTTATAACCACTTAAAAACGGTGACGTAAAGATTCCATGAAATATCGCCGATGATCGTTTGAAATTAAATTTCACGACTCTTTAATAATAACCACAATTCATCTAAATTTGATTCTTTTTGATGTTTTAATCGAGATTACACGTCGTTCCTCAAATTGTCAATTGCGGTAACCAGAGAACTAGTAATATCAATATATTTCATATTTTATTTGGAATAATTACACTATATTATTTCCCTCGTTATTCATTTTAACCGAAATAGCACACTTGAAAAAAATATATATTTGCACCCTTTGTTTGTTATAACCATTTGTAAACGGTGACAGATTCAATGAAATATCGGCAATAGCCGTTTGAAATTAAATTTCACGACTCTTCAATTAATAACAACAAACTCTAATCTAAAATTTTCCTCCACTGTGTTTCAATGTTTTTGTAGTGCATTTGGGATCCAAACTTCTATTAGGAGGTTGATGGATGTATTTTTTACCACCTGATCTTGTTCTATTGAACAAAATATCCTTCTCCAAAATTCTGGAGGATAATTAATACAACTTTTAGACTTGTTCAAACATTATTTTTTGATATAAATAGTTTCTTTACTGAACTATATTCTTGCAAGTTTTGTTCACCCAGGCCACGCCTAAATGTTCGACTAGACACTATACTGGATATTGTATGACCCAATTATTTTTTTATTTACCTAGAAGACAATTATTTAGTAATTTTTCCAATTTGTTTATCAATAAAAGAAGGTTTTTTTGCTAAGACTTTTTCTTATTGTATTTTTAATAGTGTGTGTTGTTTCATATTTGTTAATAAGCATTGTAAATTATTTTTCGGACGCATCATAAGTTTTAACGATAACAACATTTAGACCTTGGTATTTCATTTTAGTTATTCTTTTCCTCTACTCTGGAAAGCAATGTTTCTTTTCACTCGGTGAAAGTGAGATTTAATAAAATAATATAAATCTTATTAAGAATAAATACCAACTATTAAGAATATTGTTAAATAGTGACACAAAACGTAAATATCCTTAAAAAATCTTGATTGTACTAAGATTAAAAATCAAAAGTAAAATCAAAAATCCGTTTAACAATAAAGTTTAAAAAAACAAAATATAAAAATTACTTTTGACAGTTTTCCGTCAAATATTTTTCTCTTCATTCCCAAAGTTAATTGACAAATCTTAGAACTAGTTATTGTAATTAAGGTAATTAAGATACTCATCTCTTCTAATCTATGAATGGATGCGAAATTGCCACCTCGTTATCTACCAACATAACCTTACATTTTTGACAGCTCAATGTTTTGAATGTACAACAAGAAATTGGATAAATTTACACGAAATTTAGATAATATTAATAACAGATATGGCGGATTTGAAGAAAGATTTAGATGAATATTTACTCCTGCAAAGTGATCAGAAGAAAAATTTCAAAATTCAGATGCCAACAATCCCAGCACCAAAGATAACAGGTTGGTTTAAAAAGAATCAGCCTGAAGAGACTGAGTCATGGTACCAAGAAACGAAAAGAGAATGTTGTCCAAGCCTGGTAATTATACACCATCTAAACCATTGCTTTTATTTTATAAAATCTTATATTTTTTAGTCCAGATTTCAACGATTCACACTATTTGGAATATGCATTTGCATGGGCATTCTTTGTTTTAGCATATCATTAATGTACATCCCTGTATTACTATTTAAAGCTAGAAAGTTTGCCCTGTTATTTACATTAGGCAGTATATTTTTTGTTTTAAGGTAAGTCAATAACATAATCATGAAAACAATAACAATAAAATGGCATTTCAGCTTTTTCTTCCTTTGGGGTCCAATAGCATATTTAAAACACATGTTTACAAGAGAGAGGATATTTTTAACACTGACTTATGGAGGCACATTATTTGCAACATTATATTGTGCCCTGCATTTGCAAAGTACTCCATTCACTGTTCTGTTTGCTGTGGGGCAAATTGTTTCATTGTTGTGGACTGTGATTTCGAATGTACCAGGTGGTACAACTGGTTTATCCTTCATTAGTGGAATGTTTAAGAGGTCTGCTAGCTCAGCATTACCAATTTAGTGTTTGGGACAATTAATTTGAATGTTGGACATTATTAATGTGTTATAAAATGACTGAAATAAAACATTTTATTTACCTATTCTAATTAGTGAAGCATGTGAAATGTTTATGTACATCACAATAGTGGAGTTTATATTTTATTATTTTATTGCCTAATTGACGTTAGTGTGAGTATCTGCACAAAATGAATCAAAATAACATACATTACTAAAAACTTTATAATAAGGCAGTTTACTAAACTTTTCCTCAAGACTAGGAGGTATACCTAGTATTATTTAAAAAAATTACTTAAATGAAATCATGTGCATAATTAATTTTTTGTTAAAGTTGTATTTATTCAGATTAAAATTTCATGATAATGATTAATGTTTGACCATCTCCTTATTATATATTGTGATTATGGTTTAAGCATTAAATGTTTTACTAGTGATTGATCAAACATTAATTGTATAAAATGAATATTTTAAAAATAACTATATTGTGTTTATTACTGTATTTAATTTCTTGCTAGTTATTGTATAAATAAAAATGTCTTCAATAATTTTCTTTGTAGAATTCATGAGTAATACTTTTATTTGAACTTAGTTAGGTGATGTATGTTTTGCAAATCAAATATAGTGTTCTATATTTCCAAAGAAATGTAAATAAATATTCGTTATAAAATTTTTATTGTATTTATGTAAATAATTAAATTTTCATTTCTGTAGAAATTAGTTTTATTTCTGTTGATGTTGATAATTAGTAATTTTAAGCAAGGCCAATTTACATAAAAAAACTAACGTAACTATTATTTATTTCAAATTATGACCAAAAGAAAATATTTCTATGTCTAAAAATGCGAACTCCAAGCTTACCATGGTGTACATCGTTAATGTTTTTCAGTCATTTAAAATTAATTTTTAATTAAATTAATACTTTATTAAACATAAATAGACAGCAAAGTTCTTGTAAAACATTGATCTTTAATTCTCCTAGATCTATTCTGTTTATTAGATTCAAAAATATGAAATTTAAATAATGAAAATTTTTAATTCAAAAACTAAAATGATTTTATTGATATTTGCTATTTTGTTAAGTTAAATTCCTCAGATTCTGATCTCCAGTAATACTAAATCGATTTTATTCGAATTAAATTATTTTAATAAATTTAAAAATTATAAAGATGATGAATGAAAAACTTCATTTTTATATCACAATTCTACAATATTTTGATATTCTTCCAATTTTAATAAGGTTATATGAGATTTAAATATCATATTCTTATGATTTAATAATTTCTTAACAATTAAAATCACACAAATCTTTATATATATATATATACATTTACAAATATAAAATTACATTATAAAAAGTCACTAACAATATAAAATATAAATTATAATACATATTAACATTAACACAATCAATACTGATATCAGCTAGATTCCGGACTTCTATTAATTACCACCCATCCATCTTCTCTATTATTCGCATTGTGGTTTCTAATCCTATAGCTTTCCTCTTGAAGCATATTACGAGCCGCCAGTAGGGACTCCTTTTCTTGCTGGAGAATTTGAATTTGCTTCTGAAACTCCTCGTTCTCCTTCCGCTCTTCTTCCAGGAATTGTTGTTTCTTCTGTTCCTCCATCACCAATTCTGATTGTACCTGGGGATAAAAATACAGTTTAAGAATTGAGTTGAGTAATTACAATTTTTACTAAAAACTCACTTTTAAATATTCTTTAGCCAGTTCATGATGATCCTCGTACAGTTGCATTGAAGCAGGATTGTTTTGGTCCGGCGTAACTGGTCTAAAGTGAGGCTCTAGGCAATCTAATAAGAATCTTTGGTCGTCTTTAGTTGGGTTTCTGCCAACAGTTTCCTGGATGCTGGCTTGTAGCGTATTCGTTGCACCTGTAAAGTAAAATTACAAATTATTTGAGACATTTTTCAACCAACAGTGAATCATTGAATTATGGATGTATTTATTTAAATCGGGTTGGAAACATTGTCAACATTATATACATGTTAGCACCATCCAAATTTTGTTTCCGTTGTCCTTGATTTTGTTGGCAGAGCTCTGAGAAAACCTTCGAGCCTTTCAACTTTTACAACATGCGCAACTTAACTAGGGTCACTTGCTCCTTTAATGCATGACACATTAATATTCTTATTTACAATTTGAGTACAATAAAACCACATTTTCGAACCACAAATTATGGTTCCAAGGCTTTATTCATATTGTGATCAGTGTCCGAGATATTTTTAGATTGTTTAGGGAAATATCTGAATATAGTTTCTTGTGTAACGATTTTACTACAAGACACAAAAATAAACTCCGTCCATTAATTATTTAATTAATAGTTATGGATCGTAAAGCATGTTTTGACGGTGATTATATTTTAAGTATTAAAGATGTTGCCAGCACAGGATTCTTAAAAGGATTATGTTTAAATAAAATGAACAAAAAAATGCTCATATTCTTGTGCCTGCACGTTGAACACTAACAAAAATATATTTTCGAGAAAATGTTAATTTATTATGAATTAGTAACGTGACTTCGTAAATTTTATCGAAAATAGTAACAAATCTGAAAAAATAACATCAAATAACCGATGAATATTTGAGTTAGTTTATGTTTGAGATAGATATGTTTATTTTGATAAACTTTTAAAAGAATTTCATAGAGCCGATAATCTGTAGCGATGAAAAATAACTCATTCACAGCATCTAATAAACATCCACATATATTTGATATAATTATTTTTTTCTTCCGACCTTCGGAACTCATTTTAAGATTTTCAATGTAGCTGTTAGTTACTACAACATTTTTTCGACGACATCTGTTTCTGAATAAATTCATTAATTTAGTAAGTCAAAATTCTTCAAGGCCAAAAAAGCAAAGAAGAATATTCAAATTGGTTTTAATTTAACATATAACATAAAGGACAGTGACAAAGGGGAGATATTCAGTTTTGGATGATCAGAAGACAAAAGCTGTAACCATGGTACTAACCACTTTCAGTCCTATGTTCTCTGTAAATAATCCACCTGCTGTGAGTCTCGCGAGACGTAAAGATTTCAGCTGACATCGTGTATCAATCTTCAGCTACAAGTAGTACAAGTCAGTCTTCGTTCCTCTTGCGACCTCGCTCATTCTGGAGCGGAGCTAATCCATCTGCCCTAGCAGTTCCAATATTGTCAATAGTCTATTTCGCGATTACCGACAATTACCGTGTTTGTTTTTGTCAAATCGAAAACCACCTGTTCGATTGAATACCCACTTGAAATCGCACCAAACCGACACCAGAGCACACACCATACGCACAATCCTTCGCTATTATTCACGATTCCCGATGCTAAAAGTACAAATTGATGGTGTGTGCGCATGTTCCGGGACTTGTCTCGCGTACATTTGTGCCGCACGTCCTTTACAACAATCTCGAAACGAAAATAGCACGTCCGATTTTTTTCCTTTCGTTTTACACACACACACCGGGGGCTTTAAACTTTAATGTCCGTTCCGAGGATTTAAAATAAACCGGCGGTGGTCAAGCAACTGCCTCGGGTTGTCAGCCGAGATATTTATGGCGACAATCACAAAACTATGGAAAGTGGTTTTCGAAATAAATTATGGCCAAGTGTTTTGCTTTGATATTTAAAAGGAGTTGGAATGGAAAAAAATAGGAGGCACCATCAATTACAATCACCGAGTTGAGCATTTTAAAGGAGTTACGTTAATTTTCGAAAATGAATCATACCGATAAATCTCTCAACATGTCAACATACAAGATACGTATTGGAAAAGTTACAAAATCGGGTTAGCGTGCGGACGTGGCGCAAAATAAGTTTGGGATCCGGGACCGAAAATACTAAACAACAAAACGCAGATAGACGATGAGGAAAAGCACGTTCTAAATCCATTCGGGTGAGTCACCGGTGCTAAAAGCAGATGCCTCATGTGCTCCACAGAGCCGCGTCTCAACCAATGTGACTGACTCCCGTCTCTTCGTTTTGTACACATCGCGAAACGAAATTGAAATAGAGCGATACCGAGAATCCCATTTTCTAAAGTCGTTGCTATTTGGAAATGGTGTCAATCAAATTTCCTGAAACATTTCCACGGGCTATTTTTTCATTCCTCTCGCGGTGTTTTTAGTTTTTTAAAATATTAAATTATTGGATACATTTCTAAAAAACGAAAGAAGAGGGTCTAGAATTAACTTTTATTAACAATTAGTACATTTGAGTCAAAAATAGACTATATTACTTCTGAATGATCACAATAATTAAAAAATTAATAATAAACTTCAATATATTTATATATGTTCATATTACAAGATATTATATTTTGTTACTAACATTTATACCTTAAAAGTTCAAAACAAAAGCTTTTAAGGTGTCTGTTATTTTGTTTTTGAAATTCTTTTCGAACCGCTCACCTTTTCAAAATAATTATGACCAGTCATTGTGAATCATGCAATTAACTAAAAGTAGATAAATTTATTATGTTGCAAAGTTTCATTTGGCTTCGGTTCAAAAATAATTATTTATCTATAAACGAAGAATTATTAATAATTAACGAAGAGGTTTGTTTGTACAATCATCAAACCAAACTAGAATGTTCGAATTGCGTATATAACATTTTTACGTTAACTTAATAAAATGAATACAGTCTGAAATTTGCAAATGATTAAAGTATTTTAAGTATATTGTCTGTAATTTACATATTTGTTTACTCGACAATTATATGTAGATTAAAATTACAAAATATTTTCAGCACATTCTCACAAGTCAAAAGGTTGAAGGACTTATGCTGCTTCTATCAACACTAGGTCAGTCATACAACATAGTTAAAGAATATTGTATAGAAACCATTATGTTTATATTAAAACTAATGTTTAAAAACATTTTAAGTAGTCTTTAAAGGCGTTTATTTGTAGTATTCAGTTAAAATAAACTCTATAATTATGTGTAGATTAAAAATACACGAAATTTTTAGAATATCATTCATACAAATGTCAAAAAGTTGTATGATTTATGTTGCTTTCATCAATACTCACACATAACTAATTTACTTTCAAATATAAAATTCTCAACTTCTAATAAAATAATAATAGCAAAATAGTCAGTAAATGTTTTCTTTAAATTGCATTTATTATCGTTGTGGTAATATAAAACAAATAAGAGTATCATCATAATTTTTTTCTTTTCAATTTTACAAATATTATTCGTATATAAATAAGGAATTATTAACAAATTAACCAAAATATTTGTTTCTACATTTAAATTGTGTATTGTTTTTATAAGTTTTAGTTTAAACTAGTTAAAAATTTTAAATAGTCTTTAAAGCGTTTATACAACAGTATTCAATCAAAATAAACTCGAAATTTTTAGCACATCAGTCACACAATTGTCAAAAAGTTGATTTATGATACTTTCATCGGCACTCATACAAAAGAATCTTGTATACATTATAAATAAAGTACAGTATATTTATAAAAATTTTAATTTTAAAAGAAATTTTCATTTAATAAATGAATAAAACTTAATTTAACATTCAATTTCTGTGTATAGATGTCCATATTCCTCCAAGCATCTTAAAATGCTGCGAGTTCATTTAAATATGTATAATTTTTATGTGGATTTTGGTTATCAACGTAATCCCACATATTTTCTATTGGGTTCATATTTGTAGATTGAAACCTGGAAGGAAATCATCGAAGCTTTGATCTTTTAATCAGTCTGTCATAATTTTGGATTTATGTTTGGGACCATCATGTTTAAATACATATCTTTAATAGATGGAAGTAAATTATTACTTAAATCTCTGTACATAAATGGTGTCATATGTCTTGTACTATAATATGTAAGAAACTACGTCAAAGAATCCTTATACCATAACTGAACCACCATCGCGTTTCATAATGGATATTGTTTAAGTTTGGTATGTCTGTGGTAGAGTTTTGAATTGCGTGGTTCCATCCCTTCCTATTTCGTTATATACTCAAGCGAAGTATGTGAAATCGAAGAGAACTAGAAAAAAGTATTGTAATATAGCTTCAAATGTTTATAAAATTATTATTAATATAGAAATTGCAAAGGGGCATTATTGTGTTTATTACCAAAAGGAAACTCAGAAGAAGTGAAGTTATACATAACAGACATAATAGACTATTTCTGGAGTGTTAACTCAGAAACGCCATTTTTAAATAAATTAAATTTAGACTTGTCACTAAAAACTACCCAGCTCCACTATTCTATGGTCTAGTAAATGTGATCCTCAGCAAACTGAAATAGGACCCTCATATTCTATATATATCTTTTCTTTAATCTCCTTGAACTAATTTCAGCAAGTCCCCTTTCCCCCAAGTTGTTATATTGTTTCCAATGAAAAAAAAAACAGGCAGAATGAAATTAAATTAACCAGCTGCATAGTAGACACAATAATAACAGAATAAAAACAAAAAAAACATTCAAATAGTAGAGCTTATATTTTTAATATGCTATATTCTGGCCACTACCATAGGAGCAAAGAATTATTGATAAAGTAATAAAGGGTTTGTTTGTACACCAAACCAAAGTAGAAAGTTAGAACCGGGTAAATATCTTTTACCTTATAAGACTTATAGTATTAAGTACAGACCTTGTTAACAATTTAAATATTTTAGGTATTTTTTACTATTCCGTTAAAGTAAGTCTACAATTATGTAGAGAATAAAAAAGCTAAATTATTAGCACATCAAGAGAGTTAAAAAATATTGTAATTAACATAGTTGTATGAGTAATTTAAGAATAATTTAATTTCAGTTTTAAATATAATATTAATGGTATCATGAAATAATGAAGTTGTAAGTAAATAAAAAAGTGTCCTTTAGTTTTATATATAAATAACCAACAACAATAATTAATATTTTTTAAACAAATATTTTACTTCTTAAAAAATATTTTACTCTTTCTTAACTTCTTCACATTTGATTTGTTGTGGTATGAAGCAAAAATTCATGTTTATTGAAAAAGTCCTTTAAAGGATACAATTTAATTTTGAAACACAAACAATGTTACGACCGAATTTCCAGCTGGCATCGTACAAAAATTAATCACGCTCGTGACTTACGATCCAGATTCAGACGCAGACCAAAATTAATATTGTGACTAACGCACACAATGGATCCGACACCATTTTTTTAAAGCGCTTATTTTTGATACCACACAAACCTCATTCCGAACAGGTTTGACGAATTAATTAAGCCGGTGCAATAAAATAGTTATCGAATAATGAAAAGTGTAAATTCTTACCTTGTTTATATTTGTACTAATTGATGTTGAAATTAAACCTCTCAAATGATTAATATACGACTAATTATAATAATAAATTATATAACTGGAGGAAAATTGCATATATTTCGGAAGTGTGAATAATTCTAGTTGTTTGTGTCTAAATTTAATGCAGCTGAAAATAAACGAAACGAATTTAATTGCCCGTCCAATCTGATCGGAACAGCTTGTATCCCGCTTGATATAATGATATGAGACTATTCGGTGCCAGTAAATAAAATAAATGTGTCACCGAATCGTTTGTGCAACATTTACACACAATACAACCGCAATTATTTATTATAAGAGATTATTTCAAGAAGTAAGATTTTATAAGTGCCTCTGTCACATTGAAAAATATTCGCATATGTAAGTTTGTTAAAAATATCTACATAAATTTGAAATAATATAAAATCAGTTTTATCTTACTGTGAGTAATTAAATAAGATATTTGCTTAGCTACATTTCAAAGTACACTTATTTGTTGAATTTTGTCTAGAACGTAAGACACTTTGTCCCTGCTTTTTGTTAGTCATTAAAAATAAATTAATTTCTAAATCTCCTGTGTGAAAAACTATATCAAAATTAGCTTCAACCAACTTCTCTATTTTTTTTTTGTTTTCTCTTACCTATGTAGGACTATAAAAGTTTTGTTGTAGTAGACAACAATTCTTGGTGTACAATTTGCAACAACATATGGTATTGTATAAAACTTTTACGGCTACATATTTATGTTTTGATAGATACCCCAAAAAGTAATTGCATTATTCATATGAATAAATTTTTGCATTATATTTTAACATTTTTGTAATAAACTGCATATTTTAATTGAAGACTTTTTTAAGACTTTTCTAATTATGCTATTTATTTTTTCCTACATTGTATTGTAAATATTTTTTCTATTAAAAATGGTACATTCAAAAGGCATAATTTGTGCAAATTTGAATTCGAGAATAATTTTAATGAATTTGGAGATGTTGCAAATGTTGAAATTTCAATATGCAATAAATATATTTGGAAATAGAATCATTGAACAACCCAATTTTTTAGTTGTTTTATGTTTCATTCTAAGAGGTTTTCAAAAAATTCTTGATTATAATTTAGTTAAATAAAAGTTGTTTAAAAAATGTTACGTTATTTTAATGTAAATTATTTTTTCCGGTACTTCCTAAACAGTGGTAGTCAGAGAATTGAAATTTAAAATAAAACATTTTCTAAGATATTTCATATTCAATATTAGATACGTTTTAAAGATAATAAAATGCTTATAACTGCTTCTATAGACCGAGAAATTAAAAGAGTCAGTTCACGAAATCCTTTCTTGTTTTACAGACAAATAAAAATTAATTAAATGAATCATACTATATCTGTGTGTTTAGTAGAAGAATAAGACATCTATTCAACGAACAAAACTTGCACTGATCTATTCCAGTAAAAAAGAATATTCGCACAAGATTAAAGTTTGCACAAAAATATATTATGTTTCAAACATTTGGCGAAGAGTTCTTTAGGTAATGAATCAAAGTTCCATAGAATCCGATCAATTGGTGAACAATACACTCCAAGTTTGGTCCCTAAGTACACTACAAAAATTTGAGACACTGTGGAGGAAACGTTCATGAGAGATAACATGTTATAATGTTATAATGGAATCGTTTGTCATTGACAATCCATCAGTTAGATGGATTTTTATGCATGAAACTGATTCGAAGCAAGCGTCCAATATTGCTCAATATTGGTTAAAAGCTCTCATCCAAATCTAAATGTAATTCAAAACTTATGGAACGACATGAAGCCTCGATTGTAATACCAAAAAGTTTTAAAGACATTTAATTAAGGGTGTGCATTTTCAAATTAATAGTAATGTGTTTTATTTTTTTTTTTTTTTGGGTACCATTTAGTTTAGTGACTATTTAAATAATAATTACATTCAGACATTACAACAAAAAACTCAAATCATCGCCCTAGTTAAGGCGACATTCTGATTTCAGAAGCAGAAGTGATCATAATAATATGGTTCGAAATACTATTAACAAAAAAAACTTACGGTTGCGTGGAACTGCTCTATCGAAACCAGCCATCGTTTGCATTTCGTAACTTCTTTCCCAAGCATTCTGAAAGAAATTATAATTATTCTCATATGTAATCATAATTTTACAAGCATACATTATCAGCAGTATAAATAACATAACTGTTTAAATAATGAAATATTAGGAAAACATATCCCAGTCAACGCACTTTATACATAAAATAATTTCACAATTACTTAAATATATAGAAGTATAAAATGGATACGTTAATTACTTGAAATATTATGTTAATATTCCATTAAGAACGTACAAATCGAAAAGCGCTTGATGCGTCTGAATCTTGAGAGGGACATCATGCACGACGGAGACACCAAAAGCCTCCACTTCGCTCCGTAGTGGTAGACTTTTACTGTCCCTGTGGTACATGATGTCTCTCTCAATATTCAGATGGATTAATCGCTCTTTGATGTGTATATTAATGACATTCTACTAAGATTAATAGAATTTTGTATTTATATTTATTAAAGAAAAATTAATAACCCGCAAGTAATTTATTTTGTAAGTTGTTATTGCTTTACCTGTACTAAGTATGTCCATTGAATATATAATTTTTTCTACAACTATGCATATTCTGTAATAATTTGTTTCTCTCATATTCTAATTCAAAGAATTTATTCATTATTTAAATAACTTCAATTATAATTAATCTTAATTTCAAACAGTTCTGAAAAAATCCCCAGTATTTAGACCAGTATTTTAATTTGTCAAAAACCTATTTGACATCAGTTGAGCCCCTGGTTGTACAACTGTAAAAATATATCAAAATATAGAACTTTCTATAGAATATTGAAATCAAACATTTAAATATTGTTCTGTAACATATTTCTGTAAGAATGTTTCCCTTCATTTGAAAATGAAACACAGCGACAAAGATAATTAAAATATCTAAACTTAAGTAATGATTACTTATTATTTACATCTTGTTATAACATAATACAATAGCACTAGGAGTTTCTGGATGAAATCCTATATATAAACTCTATATATGTAGAAAAAGTTCTTATATTTTCGAAACTGTAAAATTCAATGACGTCCTTATTTTTTAATAAAAATGTTTTAATAAAGTTTTTGCTTATGAAAAAGCTTGTAAAAGACCTCTGCCAGGTGATGTAGAAAACAGTTTGGTATGCATGCATTGAATTTTTCATTGCTAACATATTTGTTATTCATTAAAATCAAATTACATATAAAAATATGACAGAAGCGTTTAAATGGCAAATGTTGGGCCAGACTACACTGAATTTGATTGCCACCTTTAAACACTATACAATGGAACATACATAGGATTAATTAGTAAGTATATATTTTTGCACAAACATTAATTAAGATTTTAAATGTAAATTAACAAAGAAAATTGTCTTACAGGATCAACCTGAATATTTAAAGGTTGCTTCATATCACCAGTTGGTTGAGGTAGTACTTGTTTAACGGAATCGCATCTCCGATCCATTGATGCAAAATGACTAGAAATCTCGTAATCTTCTTCTTCCTCATCTAGACTCTCATCTACATCATACATGTCGTCGCTAATTCGAATAGGTTCGTCAGCACCTGACAAGAGGCAGCAAATTGTCTCCATACGTTCGACAACCTAAAAACAATCAAAATTTAAAATAATATATAATATAACACTTTGTAAGTATGATCCAGAAAAGTAGTTTAATTCCAACTACTTTACTTATTCATTGCAGACATACCTCATTCATGCTGGGTCTGTCTTCAGGACGAGCAGTCCAACAATCAGTCATCAATTTTTCAATGGGTTTCGGACAGTTACGCATTAAAGGTGGTCTAGTACCTTTATGAACCGCCCACATAATTGCAAAAGCCGAACCTTTGGATTGGAATGGCTTTTTTCTGGACAACACTTCCCATAAAATGATGCCCCAACTGAATATATCACATTTCTCAGTATAACACGTCGATGAAAAAACCTGCATAAAAAAATATTTTTGTTTAAAGAAACCGATATTTTATTAATAGCAAGTACCTCAGGTGCCATCCAAGCGGCGGATCCTTTGTTGTTCGTCATATATTGGGTGTTTTTATCAGCTGCCGTGCCAAAGTCGCATATCTTCAAACGAGTCCCTTCCATTATCAGTAACAAGTTTGGAGGTTTTAAGTCCCTATGTATTAACGGTTTAGGTTGCATTGCATGTAAGTATCTCACTCCCTGCAAAAGATCTATGTTAAGAAAAAGTACTTTAATACATATTAATTTTTTTGTTTAATAGCAACTGTTTATTTAATTACACTTAACACCAGTTAATCATTTTGCTAATACATTCTAAAATATGAATAATTCTCATTTTTAATAAACAATTTTAAGAAAAAAAATTGTGTCAATTTATTTTTAAATTTATCTATAAATGTTGTTTATTATTATTAAGTTAAAGTAAGTTAAAGTAAAAGTTAATTTGTTGATGGAGTTTTAAATAATTTCATATATAAAATAAATAAATACAAAAAATCTTCATATAGTAATAATAATAAACATAATAGCAGTTTTCATACCTTGGCACACTGGTATGCCCAACTCATGGCATGTGCTAATGTATAAGGTACTTTCGATGAATGTAAAACATTATAAAGTGAGCCACCTTCAGCATATTCCATAACCAAACAGAATACATTTTGGTCTCTAGTTGTTCCATACAGTTTTACTATATTTTCATGATCTACCCTTGATAATTGTCTGACTTCTGCCCGAAAGGCTTTGATTTCAGAATCACCTCTTAATTTTTTAACTGCCACATATTTATTGTCCCATTTTCCTTTACAAACGACACCAAATGCACCTTCTCCAATTGTCTGCAATTGATACAGTTCTTGTAGGATTAGTAGATTCTGTTAAAATCTGTTGTTATATTTACCTGTATAATTTCTATCTCTGCAAAATCAATCTCATTAACACCTATATCATTTTCTAAAGAACTCGCCATTTGATATAAAATTCACATCGCTATTTACATTGACATTGTCTTTTGTAGTGTATTATTCTTAGATCTCTTATTTATATCAATATTTATTAAACTAATGTCGTAGAAATTTATAAAAAAATTATAGAGGCGTATTATAGGTTATGTTATGCAACGTTGCCGCTTCTACAACTGTCAGATATAAACTTTAATCTTATATTAACAAAATTAAAAAATAAGATAAAATTAATGGACAGAGTTATTCTTTGTTGCAATATAACATATTTATAAGATAAATTTAACTGATAAATATATATATATATATATATATATATACACATTCGGAAACAGAAAACTACAATAAAAAAGTTAAACAAAATCTCCAATTAAAAATTAATAAATTGAATTATTTTTAGAAGAAAATGTAGTAATTATTAAATCATGTTAAAAATAAAAGGGCTCTTTTTAATAAATACATTACAAACCTTTTACGATATTTGCGAAACTTTACCAAACGTTTTATTTAAAAGTTTCGCAAATATAAACGAATATCAAAAAATAAATTAAAATTATTAGAATTTACTTAGTAAATATACAGTATATACTATACAATAATATCATATTAATATATATTTATATCATTTCCATTCACTTAAAACTAAAACTAATATGTTTCTTTTCCTTTGGTTTAGGAATTATGACTTCTGATGGAATTGAGAAAACGACAGATTTTTTGGAGGCGGTTGCGGGTAATGCTAGAAAATAATATAATAATTATTATTAAAATGCAGTGTGTAAGAGAGAACAACATATTTAAAATAGATTTAAAAATGTCATCTCTGATTGTATTACTTACGAGAGTAACTCTTTATTTCTTTTTCATTTGCCGTCAGTAACGAGTACATCTAAAATTATTATTAAAAAAAAAACTGATAATTTGTTAATATACGGACCTCGACATTTCGATGTTCATTTGCAACATCTATAGCTAATCGATTGTCTATATCTTTTAAATTAACATCCGCACCTTCTCTTAAAAGAGAGACCGCAAGTGGAACGTAATTTGTCATAGCCAAGATGTGCAAACATGATTTTTTAGTATCTCGATGTTGATAATTAATATTCGCTCGACCGATATGAATTAGTAACATTGTAATATTTTTGCGCTTTCGGCTATTGCAATAAAGACAAGCATCTGAAAATAATCTAATGAAATATTTCAATTAATCCAAATACTTAATGAACGCTACCTAAAAATAAATCTCCCATGTAATCGGTACTATATTCAAATTGTAATAGTAAAAATGTAATCGTAAGATTTGGTACTTCTATTACAGCTTGGGACAGAGGTGTATTATCAAAAATGTTTTTGTTAACTGAATTCGCCCCATATCTTAATAATATTTGTGTTATTTTAATATCTCCTCTTTGAGTTGAGTAATGTAAAGCACTCTGTTTCTTGTTGTCCAGTATGTTTGGGTCAGCGTTTTCCCTAAAACTAAAAGTACTAATGACACAAGTTTATAGAAATATCCCATAATGGGACGTCGAATTTATGTTAATTAAAAGTTACAATGTTGACGACGCTCTGTCGTCGATTAATATCGATTTGTGTGTAATTTTTATATTCAATTTAGTGTATGCTCATTTTGAAGAATGTTAATGTGAGTGGAGAAGCCATTTTTTGAAGAAAAATGTCCGAATGAATTTTTATTTGACTATTAAATATCATTGTACACGAACGGATTAAAATTGAGTTTTAAATAAAAAAATACAGGTGTGTTTCCATCTTAATCGTACTAGGCTATATATGGCAATAAAAGTCTTAAAATATCTAAATATATTTTTATGTATACGAGTATTAAATTATTAAATATTTAAAATATACGATCGACTTCTTTCAAATGACGTTGATTCTACACTTAACATGGGTCTAAGATCAATTACTTTGTGACAATACAAAAGTAACTTGGTTGGCTAATGTGAACTAATTTTTTAGTAATAGAAGCAGCATGTGAAGTTAAAGTTTTTAAATAATCTGACAACTTTTTCTAAATAAACGGTTATTTAAAATTTAGGGATGTTGAAGAATGTATTTACAAATAGCGTGATGTTTTTATTTTTTCCTTGCCCAATGTAATTGTTGTTGCTTATGGGCATGGATCGAATATAAGTTCCACAATAGTCTTCGTGAATGAAAATCTACATTTGACAAACTGTAACATTTTGTAGCTGACCAGCCAGTTGAGAACAGGACACTCTAGGAACCCTGCTGGCTTTCAATCGCAAATATCGGTTTTCATTTACTATCTAATAGTTTTCCTTGATCTCTCACTCCTTAATATTTCTGAAGTAGAGCCAGTTTGATAAAATTGAGTACACAAGCGAGATATAACACTTTGTGCAACATTGTGCTTATCTACAAATTCAACCTGATTGATTCCAGATTTCAGTATTCCAGTTGTTCTATACGTCTTAATACTGTAATCAATTATAAACTAAATGCACATTGAACTGATTTCTTTTAAAACGTATTTTTCTTTATCTTTTATAACAGTTATAATATTCACTGCCTATATATACCATCATTTACACTTAAAATGAATCCATTTAAATTCATAAAAGTTTAATATCCCTAACATTTGAAGATGAATTTATTTGAAAAAAGATTTCCTACACTAGTATTTAAAGCTATGAATTTGTCGTAAAATAGAAAATTTAAATAAACATTAGTTATTTGACTAAAGAAATTGTAAAATACTATTATTATCCGTCAATTTAAATTTATGTACTCACCAAAAAGGATTAACATGTATTAAAATATCTAGATTTCTCAAAATGAAACCAGTTGAAAAAATGCACTATTTCTTACTCTAACAGAGCCACTACCATCTCAGTCTTGTATAGAAATACTGATATCATCAACGCTGTTACTCCAAGCTGAGAATGTTTCATATTAATTTTCAAGCCTTCAAAAGTCTTAATGATTTCTTTAAACATCTTGATTTGATTTCGTTCTGCTATAATATGTATAATTGCAGCACCATCTTTATAACGATAGTTAGGGTCGGCTCCGTTGTTAATTTGTTCTAAGGCTCCATTAATATTACCGTATTCCACGTGCCGTCGTAATTCTTGTTGGCAATCTATTGAAGATTGTTGAAATATAATTTATTTTTAAATATAATGTATATTGTTTCTATATTGTATGTAATAATATCATAAAAACTGTAAATGTATACATAATACAGTATTTGTATAATATACTTAAAATAGAGGAATAGTAAATACTAATTACCCGAAATCAGTGAAATAAGTGAAGCCATTAACTCATTTGGTGCAGCTTGTCTAAATTTCCAATTCAATTTATAACCGACTTAAAAATATTTCTAAGCTGTATAGCTAAGGAAAACAATTTTCTTCTGCTTAAACTTCTATCTACAATATCTACCATCCCAGTGGAAGTTTAGAGAAAATGTCGATTAAACGGGAACTATTTCCAGTTCAACATAATGCACTTATATAATACAATCTCAAATTTCTTTTCCCACATTTTAATGTATCTATTTATTGATACTAAAGATTCTTCCATTATGTCAACGTCAAAAAAATATGCCAGATATCTATAATCAAAGTTAAAAAAAATAGTTTATTTTTTTCTGACGAAATGTTGATACTTTCAATTTTTAAATGGGTATTAGAAACCACCGTAAGTCGTGTATGTGCATGTATATAAGGAAGAGGCTTTGATTTTATTTAACAAATTAAGTTTATTTTCTTAAATAAAGATGTCGACTTTCAAAATAACGGTTTAGAGTAAACATTTAAAAAATATGAGAAGTTTATGTTAGATGTGTGTTAACTATTGACAACTTATGTAATTCCTACAGAGTAAAACTGTACTAATCCGATATATATATATATATATATATATATGAAGACTTGTTGCAAAAACAAAACATAAATGTTTTGCCTCGACCGGGACTTCAGATCTCAATCCTATTAATAATTGTGGGGTCAGTGAACAGGCAAATAAGGCGTACAATTTATCCAAATTTAAAAGAACTTTTCAGGGCGCTGCATAAGGTTTGAAAAAATATAGAAAAATAAAAAAAATATTAACAAATTGGTTCGGTCCATGCAATGAAGATTCAGAAGTATAAGTAAAATTACATGTATATTTTTTAATGAAAATATTTGATTTTTTATACTATAAAGTATAAAGTCAAGTGAATCATACATATTCTCTGATATAATGTAGCATTTTTGAGTTGATATCCATTACTGTGTCTTTGGCATAGTTACTTCTACTTCTACTTTTTTCCAAATATCACAAGTAATATTCTGAATAAAAATTATGATTCCAATGAAATATATACTTACCTCCAAACAAATGTATCCATACGTGGTCTTTAATTTGGTTTTATTTGTGCAATTACGTAATATTTCTCAATTTTCATGTCACTCTCTTCTTTAAATGTTTAGGATAATATATGGAAAATGGGCCAGTCGAAATTAAATACAAAATTGTATCAAAAATATTTATTAACAATAAAAAATAAGCCATAATCAATATAGTATTAAAAATTATATGTATCTTAATAGGAATAAATTAATACAATAAAATTCTTTTTAAATATAATTGTTGGAGGTAACATTAAAAATTATATTTTATTGCATAATATATATATATATATATATATATATATATATATATATATATATATATATATTCGAGGGTGGTCCGATAAATACTCGCAAGAGCAATTTACTATCGTGTAGTACATTCTCGTAGACGGCTACTGTCGAAATTTCAGCCAGATCGTACGGTGAATTGGGCTACGAACTGCTGCCCCACCCACTGTGTTCTCCAGATTTGCCCGGTGCGACTTCTTTTTGTTCCCAAACTTGAAAAAATCATTTGAAACTTGAATGTGTTCATCGTCGCCACGGAGGCCTACTTTGCAGACCTCAAGAAAATGTATATTTCAGATAAAATAAATCGCCACCACCAAAATTTTTGTTTTTCTTTTGGAAACTAAGTACTTATCGGATCATCCTCGTATATATAATATTTCTGTTTTTCATATAAGTAACAATTACTTTATTACTTAATGTTTGATTTTAAAAAATAATCCAACGCAATAACTTTTATTCACCTCCGCTTATGGCTTTTGAAAAGTATCTATCTCATTTTTGAGACTTAAATAAACGATAATAATTGATTGATCTTTTTAAAGTATAATGAATTTAATTAAATATAAAAACTATGTGGAAATGATATATTTTTTAAAGTACTCGATGTAGTAAAAATACTAATAAATTCTTTTCTCCAATTAAAATAAATTAAATTAAATGAAAAATAAGTTTTCTCAGTTTTTGTTCAGTTATACATCAAAAAACGAAGTATTGTTAATTATTTCATTAATAATGTTGTTTGTTTTAAAAAGTGATCATTTTTTCATAGTTGGAATAACAAATTTAAAACCCATAAATTACGAACACTTTTGAACTTCTCTCAATTTGTGGATAAATAAATTTTTAAATTAATATTGTTAATAAAAAAATCATTGAATGTGATAAAAATATGTATAAAACAGTTTACATATTGCTTTATCTTACGGATGTATGTTATCACATAAATAAAAAAAGAGCAGAATTTGCTATTTCCGAAGAATTATAAAGATATTGAAAAGCATTGTAGGGATTTAACGTTTGGAAAATTTAACGAAATAATTACAATCATTAATCCCAAAGTGTTGTTTCGTATCATTATATTATGATAATAATATAATGATATAGATCGAAAAATAAAGTTATTATTCATGATTTCAATAATGATGTTATTTGTTTAAAAAAGTGATGTAATCATTTATTCATCGTTGGAATTACAAATGAGTTTTTAACCCCCCCCCACTTTTGAATTTTAAATAAATAAAAAAAGAGCAGAATTTACTATTTCCGAAGAAATATGAAGATAATGAAATGCACTGTAATCATTCAAAATTAATGCAAAAATTACTAAACATTAGTCCTTAATTACAGTTTGGTCTAATATCATTACATTTAGATAGTAATATGTAACACAATAAATATGAAAAGAATTTTTAATATGTATGTCTCATTCTAATAATAATTAGTTGAGTAAAGGACAAAAAAGATAATTTTCAATATTTTTTTTATTATGTAGTGATTTAATAAGTTAAAATCTTGTCCGAAATATGCAGACAACTTTCGAATTGAAACTCATTATTTGAATGTGAAAATTTTTCATGTTAACGATATTAATGACAATTGTAATTATAAAATATTGTTGAGCGTTCTGAATATTAAAAAAATTCTGGTTATTTTGTCACTCTACCAAATTCTATACCTGAAAATTGTAGAAGGCAATAATTTAAATTATAAAAATTGAAAAATTGCGTATCACAAGAATTAGAGTTATTAAATTAACAGAGGATGATCACCATCAATGTTCAAAGTATGAGTAATATTGCGCTGGATTGTTTGAATCTTCGCGTATATTTCTGATTACTTATATCTAATATAATTTTTAAAATACTTCAAATATTATATTTATTTGTAAATAATAGTAGTGAGTTTTATAAAAAATAGGAACGATGAACGTTGGTGGACTTTACTTTAAATGTACTATCGTAATTGATAGCTCTAAATAACCAGATATATCACATATATATCAACATATATAAAGATAAATAAGGAAAATGTCAGTAAGGCATTATATAAATGTTCAGTACTTAAGTGACATTGTGGACCGTTTAAGAAAAAACCTTAATTGGAGGCCCTCGTCTGCAAAAAGTTCTTCAGTGTACAGCTATAAATGTCTCACAGACAACGATTTTTGTGAAAAAAAATCAACGAAACAATGAAATGCTAAAATTCTTTAAAAATTTGGGAAAACATTGAAGGGTTTCAATGTATTTCGACGAAATTTGCATTAAATTTCCAGTCAATTTTAAATTAGATTTCATGTGAATGACACCAAAGGACAACAGTGAAGTGAATTTTTCAATCGTTCTTCGAAGAAGGTTTATCGTATCTATTTGTTTGTTCTGTGGACGCCAAACATAATTAAGTAATTATAAGTAAAAAGATGTTTGTATCAGTAGAAATACAACAATTACTTGAAATACTATCTATAATTTCACAGATATCAGTAATTATAAAGTTTTATGATCCGGCTAATGTTTTGTAGACGTCGCCAGTTCGGAATACCAATTTTCGTAATTTATTGACCATACCATAAATTTTTGTAGGTCTCATCTTCATCCATATCATAGTAAAGATTTTATCAAAAAATGTTTAACCATAATAACACAATATATTCTGTGTTAATAACAGAAATCTGAAAATCATTATAGATGAATCAATTCATCATTTTTTAACGTATCCATACATGAAACCGACGTAAATTATTCCCTGGGTAAATAACCCCCCATACCTCCCTGGTACACTCGCCCTTGATAAACCTGCTGCCCCTGAAACTGCCTAACGTATCCCAAAGCTTTCTGGTGGCCCGCCCTCGAATGGTAGTCGTGTTTGGATTCCACGTAGACCGTTTGGGGACGGGAGTCGTAGGCGCGCTGCGACTGAGTTGGTATTGGAAAATAGACGGGTAGTTCTTGGGGGTTCGGTGGCGGGGGTACAGGATAGAAGGCAGAAGTCTGCGATGCGTACTGCGAGGGTTCTGAAAATGAGATTTGGATGGGTTATGGTGCGAGTCAAAAGGGATGATAGATACTTACTGTTCCACAGGACGGCGCGAGAGAGTTCGCTGGTTCGACGTGTGTCGTCTTCTGGAAGTAGATGATGATAGAATGTGTTAGTTTTTTATTTCAAACTTAGTCTTGTCATTTACCTTTTGTAAATTGTGTTGGTACAAAAAATCAAATTCTACATTTGTAGTAAATTAATCTAATTAAAATTTTAATTTGTTAATTTTCTATTTATTTAAAATCTTGACTCGTTTTCCAACACGACGGTCACTTTACGACAAATTTATACTAATAACAATAAAAGCAATACTCACTTTGCGGCGAAGTCTGATACCCCATCTGCTGCTGCTGCGCAGGCTTGTACGCGTATCCCTGATGGTACATCGATACGGGCACAGCGGGCTGAGGGCTCGGGCTCCGCGGCCGCTTCACAGTCGTCTTGTATTGTTGGCCGGCTACTTGTTGACCTCTTGGAGCCGGTGATATGTAAACTGTCTGCGGCACGAACGCACCCGGCATAGTCTGTAGGGCTGACAGATGCATGTCGCTGTAATCAACAATAAAAATTGATAAAATGTGGTCTACATTTATTAAATTACTGGCATCAATTCCCTATTCTAATTATACAAAGGATCGTACAAAATTTTATTTTATTTTTGCTTTTCCTCCCATATTGACTTATTTAGTTGTAAACTTTTAACAGGCTCTGGTAGAAACTCTCTCTGGTAGAAAAGAGTGTGGAATATTTTTAAAAATTCGATTTTTATCATCTGCGATTTTTGCCTAAACACGTTTACTTTTCACTTGAATTTAGGTACAGTATATACAATGTGGCATGGCAAAAACATTAGATATTACTGGGAGTACTGTTCGAAGATTTTGTGTAAATTCGTCCACGTCCAGGACGTTCACGAAAAACAACTCCTAAGATAGAAGATAGATAAATTATAAAAAAGTTTTCCCTCAAACATCCTCGCTAAACATAGTAGACATTTCGACACAATTTTATCTAGATGTTAACAGCAGAACAGTGAGAAATTTTGAAGAGATAAAAATAAAAATACAATAGATAAAGAATATGTGAAGTCAATACAACGTGCTTATGCTTAGACGTAAATTAATTTTAGATGTGAGGGAACAATTTGAATGTTGGAACCTGGAATTAATGAAATAGATATCCCAGGTGGACTCAATGTTGCACAAAGTATTATTTCTCGCTTGTGTACAGGAATTATAGCCATTTTGAAAGATGGGAAATTAACTGAAGTACTTATTTTTCTCATTTTTCTACTATGAAAAACGTAGTAGATAAGCTATATAATAAAACATTTTTTTGGTATCGCAGAGCTTATCTTTAGATCTTTTGAGTTATTCATTAAGTATTACATAAAATTTAACCCATGTAATTTTTTATATTACACATTTTTTCAAATATATAGACAATATATCTCAGTAATATCAAAATACGTATTTATAAAATCAAATTCATTTTAACAACACAGTAGAGCTCATTGCACAACAATTTTTGAACACATAACACAGTCATTTGAGATTAATGTAGACGAGGCTTCAAACGAAAAACTTTTGAAATTTTACAATACCGACACATTTCATTAATTTTAAAAACAAAACAAACCATAAAATTTAGTATAATTTACTCACTTCTCCTTAACAAGTTGCCTCCGGCGATTATCGTCTTCGTTCAGCACCTTTTTGAGCTGCAAAAACAATTGGTGCTTCTCCTCCTTGAGCTGCGTCAGCTTCGTTTCCAGTTGTTGGATTTGTTCTCGTGTCTCACCCAAAGTCATCACATCCTGCTGTTCTCTAGCCTCACGTTCTTTCCTCAACCGTTCCTCCTCGACTTCAGCTTCACGTTCTTGCTTTTTACGCGCACGTTCACGTAAAATGTGCGTTTTTAGGACGTTCCACATTTGGTCCGGATTGGGTTTAGGGTTTTCGGTCGTTGCGGCTGGCATTTTCTTGGTTCGTCTTCTCACTGAGACGCCATTAATGTTTTTGCGTCGGCTGGAGTAAAAAAAAACAGTTTTCCACGCTTTTGAATTTGTTGGAGCAGTAGGTGGCGCCTGTTGCTAGAACACTTTGGTTTCGCTACTCTTTGAGAGAGGGGGCCCCCTTAACGGTTTTATTATTCGGTTTACAATGGATTGAATAAAACTACCTGTTTGTTGGTTTTATTTTGAGATTTAAATTCGTTTGTTAATATCAATAAGCTTTGGAATTTCGTCATTTTCGTGATTTAAAAAGATATTTAACTGTAGCCACTGTTTTTAATGTTTATCATTTATATCACCAAAGACTTTACGAAAGAATATTAAGTAAAAACTATCATTGGAATTAATTTTAGGAAACATATAGTACATATTTTAAAATTTTTAAAATCCACATTTATTAGTACGTTTAGACGTTTAGTATAAATATATGTTAAATTTGCAAAATAATTTGGAATATATATATTTTTTTTACGAAAATTGTATGACATTCTTCCCGTTCTTTTCAACACATACCGTCTACGAGATTTCCCCATCTCACGTAACAAAAGGCTGATAACTCGATAACACGTATTAAAGGAAGCGTAATGACTTTTTTGACACAGTCATTAATTTCTGGACATGTTGTTTACAACCTATTACCATGTCTACCAATTTGTTGTTTCAGTGAACATGAGCCACTGTAGAAACTGCTTTATTCATTAAATAAATTATTAAGGAATCATTAACTTTACAATATTTTTTTATTTGGTAGTTTTATTGACGAATCGTCTAAATTTAAGTCTTAAAAAAATAGCTAAGTTAATAATATTCCAACAATTTGCTTTATGAAACTTTCGAAAATTTCAAACAAGAAAAACTTGGTGCTGTCATTCTTGACATCCATTGTTTCATATATGTTTCTTGTGAATTTTCTATAAAGTCTACACCCACGTAAAATGAGTATGTTAATAATTGTAATCTGCTTTTCCAGGTTCATGTAATTCACTCTATTCTTCTTCAAAAAGCACCTGATGGGCTGTTGTACCATGTCCTCCAGATTATAGGCCCTCTTTCGAGGCAGCTCGGTGGCTTAACTCAATTTATTCCCATCCCCAAAAGGGACATCATAGCCGTTAGACGTCTATTTATTTCAAATGCATTTTCTGTCATAGTCTCAAAATTGGTATTCGAAACATCATTACAGCAATTTTGAATCCTAAGCTTCGTGAACTTGCTTGATTAAAAGCCATATTTTTAACAAGTTTTACACATCACTAAATTACTAATTGCATAAAAAACTGACACAAAGTGAAGAATGATCCATGAGTTGGATCAACCAAAATATTTTCATTATAACAGTCCTAACAATAACACTGGTTGGTCTCGTAGTAAACGTAACTTTCTAATGTTGAGTGGAACGCTGTAATTCAAAGAGAGATATGCATAGTAAAGTTTAGTGTGTTATTTTTGAAGGTATACACTATCGTTTTTTTTATTTTTTCAATGTTCCACACATGAAAACCAAGGAAAACTCCTCGCTACTAGCTGATCAGCTACAAAATGTTACAGGAGCTCGTATCGCAATCGTCAAAGAATTCAAAGATAATAGCATGGGGAGGAATTTGTTATAATGGCCGTACAGAATTGTACACATATTAACACACAATGGCCGGCCCTCTATATGTCAGGAATATTGTCAATGGTATAATTTCAAATTTTTAAGCTGCTATCGGTGACAACGTTTTTGTTGGCGATAATGCTTGTTCGAATAGGAGTTGTGCTTGAACGGTTTGAAACGTTGGATACTGAGACCCCATAACTTCCCTCAAGGTCACCTGTCCTAAATCCTATCAAGCATGCATAAGCATGCATCAGAACTTTAAGCTATTACTTCAACAACATGCCTCAAAAATAATTGAAGCATGCATAGAAACTCATACAATTTACTTTATGATTTCTACATGATTATAACATCATAAATTGTAAAGGGAAGTGGAGTTTACTAAGAGTTTTTCAATTTATACCTGTTAAAGACAACCCATACAATGGTAAAGCTTATATTTCACTGCTAGGCTTTGTGTGAGAAAGCCTATGTATGAAACTTCGACGAAGTTTGAAACGGTTTAATCACAGTCTTTTTTAAAATGAAAATAAAAATGCTTTCGACTTTATTGAATTAAAATAAAAAATACATAATATAATACATACAAACGTCATTGTTATCGAGAAATATACCTAAATCAACAGTTTGGAATATAATTAGGCATTATTGTCAAATTATATATATATATATATATATTAGGCAAATCTTTGGAACGTTCAAAATTAATTTCTGAAAGAAATAAAAAAATATTAATGAAAATTTTGCAAAAATGGTTGAATTTTAGCGACAAATCGAAATTCGACGTTTGTGTTGGTGATTGCCTAAAACTCACGGTAAAGTTTCCCAAAGGAGTTATTATTTGGAGTAGGAGGACGCTACAGTAATAGGATCTTTGATTTATTGATGGCACTGAAAACGCTGCAAAGTATCAACAAACACTGCAAAATAGTCGTAAAAGTATAGAAAAACTGGATGTTGTCAAAAATTATACTTTTCAACGGGATGGAGCCCGTCATACATTGAAAACCACAAAAAATGGCGACAACAATATCAATGTTCTTTGTTGGCCTTCCAGCAGTCCTGATCTGAATTTCATTGAAACAGTATGGTATACATTGAAACAAATATTAACACAACGGATATTACTCCAAATTTAGGCCAAAATAGAGAAGATTTGGCATGAATTTACTCCGGAAAAGTGTAGGCTCCTAGAGAAGTCAATGCCTAAACGAATTCAAGCGGTCATTAAAGTGATATGTGATATGACTCCATATCAAACAATGTCGTACTTTGTCCCAATATTTATTTGTCACACCAAATTGATACTTTTCTTCTTTATAAGTTATAATACAAGTATACAAGAGTATTTTGTTATTTGTGTTCGTACATTGTTTTCATTAATTGTTAGTAAGCTACTCTCCCCAGGTCGTTGTGGTAAGGGGGAAAGCTATAGCAGCCTTTGTTGCTTTGAAATCTTTCTTCCTTTCTAAACGCCTTTCCTCTTCTCTTAAGCTGCGCGTTTTTAACGCGACAGTCCGCTCTCTCTTCACCTAAGCTCTTCCTATATAGGGCACCGCCGCTCCTTGGCTCATTAGGTCCCTGCAAGGGACCTACATGAGGCTAGTGAGGTCGGCCCTTGGTGTCCCATACTATGTTCGTAACAGTCAAGTCTGTTTCGAATACAACATTTCCTCTCTTTCGGAGCTGCGGCGCAAGCATGCCCTCAATCTCCGGAGATCTATCTTTCAACACTCTAATCCGGAGATTGCATGCTTGTATGATATCCAACCCTGTGAATCCGACAGATACAAGAGACCTTGTCTCTTGGCTGTCTAGACCTCTGCATCTCTTTGGGACATCTTTTCTTTACTATGTAGCGATTGCTACGTACCTCTTTATGTTTCCCTTCTTTCTATTTTCCTAAACCTTTATGGTTAACTACTCTTAGGCCATAATCTTCGGATCGGTGCCCGGAGAGGGGTTTTTAGTCGGTAAAGTCCGGCACTACGTCTTGTAGATTTCCTCCTCTTTGTTCCAATAAAAAAAAAGTTAGTAAGCTAAGGATATAGTATTCTACATAGTGTCTCTGGGCATTTACGTACAGAAATTTGAAAGAAATTTTTTGTTGTTTTAGTTATTAAATTTCTGTTTTTTCGGCATATTAAGAATAAAAATATAAAAAATATTGTAAAATATTGTTTTTAATATTAACATCGTTAAAATATTAATTATGAATGAGGCATCCCGTACCTACCCGCATTTGAGTAGAGGTCTTTGTTCGGTAGATCATCATAATATTATCGATGTTTTCATCCGCTTGCACATTGTGGTGCAATGGTGTTTCACGTAACGCAGTTAATCCAGTGACGTCAGATTTACATTAAAAGTAAAAAGTAGGGATATAAAATAGTAGAAGCTTCTTAAAAGTTCTAAGTAATTAATGTGAATGTATTAAAGAAATATATGATTTTAATAATAATGGAATATTTAGTGTATTTTTGTATGATTTCATTAAGATGTGTCCTTAAACTTTAGTATTTTAGTTACATATTATGGTACTTACAAATAATATGGCAGTGTTGCCTTAACATTACTTAAATAATCTGGGCCTCTCTTTCAATTTTATCGTCACCAATATTTGTATAAGTATATTTGATATCATGATCTAAAATAAACAAGATTAGAAATAATTGAGTGATATAGTATATGTATAGTAAAATTGTGTTTTCTGAATTTGAGTTTGGTAAGTTTACTTTAATCTAAAATAAATGACTAATGTTTTTATATTGTTATATATATTGAGTTTGTATGTATATGTATAATTACTCTCTTAAGGTCAGCTGGGAAACCCAAACCTCTATTTAGATGCAATATAATTTATATTTTATTTAAAATAATTACACTACATAATTTCCTCCGTTATTCATTTTGTACTAACCTAACCCAAATCAAAATCATTTCTACTTAAATCTCATCTTAAACAAAATAAATGCGCATTGTTACAGAAGTACCACACTTTTGAAAAATATGTAATTTCTACACAACTTTAAATAAAATTGTTAATATTTTGTTATTCGTTATAACCACCTGTGAACGGTTTTTTGAAAATATTTTATTAAATATGTAATTATTGACAATGGAACATCGTTATTTTCAGTGATAAATTTCAACTTCAATAACTTCATCAAAAGTTTAAAATGTTTCGTCATTTGACCTCGCCTTAATTTTTTTCATGTTTTGGCCTTTTTATATGTGTATGATAATTATATTTTGTTTTCGAGTTTTTATTTGTGTTGTAAAATTGTATTCTTCATAAAAAATCCCAAAAAACAAGATTTCACAAAAAATCAACTTAGACTTGAGGCACGTGTCGTTTGTTCATTAAAAAAATTCTTAGTTTTTTCTTACCAAAATAAATCTTTTTAGGAGGCGTCGCAAGAAATTTAATTTTTAATGACCAGTCTAACACACATATTTATTTTACCAAAAAATAAATCTAAATGATATTTTTTACTTACTTCTTAGTCGACAAAAGTAACTGTTTAACTATTATTTTATATGTTTCATACAATGTTTCTAATAATAAATTATTCATTCGATCTCAATTCTACTGAAGTTCTTGTCAAATAGGTGTTAACAATTTGTTCTCGTTGTTCAACGATGGTTCAGTGGTTCCATAATAATCAAAAGATTTGTTGCCAAACAGTATACGAAATTTTCAGTTAGTATTGTGTTAATGTTATGTTAATATTCTCGTTTTATATGAATAACTTTAACGATTTCTCAAGTTCAAATCGAAAAACCCGTGAAAGCAATTTTCTCAAATACAAATCAAAAAAATAATATACTGTGACTTCCTTGGAAAACAATTATAGATGTTAATTAACCGTTTCTCCCATGTCTAACGACAGTGGGAATTCCACCATGTAATCGCAACAGTAACTTTTGTTAAGTAGACTGAGCCTCACTTTCAATTTACTCATTTTATTTTAAAGATTGTATTTTTTTAATACGTCAAATAAATTTAAATAATTTTATGTTTCATATTATTTTATTATTATTCATGACTAAAATTATTTTATTTATGATATATTTCAAATCGGTCCTTTTGAATTCCACTGAAATCTTTATATTATCCTACTGAATATTTATTTCCAATTTTATTTAATCAATCGAAAATAAAACAATTTTCATAAGCATGTCGTTTATTTTTGGAATAGTGGTAACTGATGTTTCATTTGATTGAAACAAATTTAACGTTGGACGCCTAATTAGCTTTCTAATAAAATATAATTCATCTCAGTCGGGACTACTCTTCACTCAGGATGCTACTTTAAGTAAAATCATAATTTGAACATAAATAATTTATTATTATTCAGCGAATACAAATTAGCCTAAAACTAAGAAATAAAATTTATAAAACTGTTTTATTGTAAACTAGTGTTATAATATGAAAGTTATTAATAACCAAAAATGTTCTATTTTATAATAAATATTTTTTTATATTTTCATTTACAGAATACTACTTAACGATTTATGATGGAAGTAGACAACTCTTCTGATCCTGGTGGGGCTGAAAATACTCATGAAGAAAAAACACATAGAAAGTTTATAGATTATGTGCTTGATCAAGAAAATTTCGTTACGCATATAACAGAAGAGGATTTAAAAAACACAATCGGTTATTCAAATCAGAAAATTAATAGTCAAACAATAACACAAAATGAAGAGGAGAAAATTGTATATATGGAAACTGTTCCGTTCGTCGAGGCCGCTTTAAAAGAAGCAGAAAAGACTAGAACTGAAAATGGTGCTGTTACATTTAGCACTACCGGAGGTGCCTGTTTAGACTTTTATTTAAATATTATGGAGGGTTCTAAAGGAAATCAAACACTTGATTTGTTGCAGAAAGCCTGGGATGAATCACCCCTTTCTGCTTTTAAATTGGTGGCTTCTTTAAGAGATATCAAGAAGGGTAAAGGTATCAGAACTCAATATCAATATTGTCTTTATTGGTTATATAATAACCATCCTTTAACATTGTATAATAATTTGGAGGAATTAGTCACGTTTGGGTATTGGAAAGACTTACTTCACTTCATAATGACAATTTGCTTTAATGGATTTGTACCCACTTATTTAGTTGGCGATGATTGTGGAAAGAAATCTAAAAAAAATATATTCACCAACGATGAATACAGTTTAAAAGTTTTGGAATATTTTGGCCAACCAGGCTGTATATACCCTAAAGAAGAAATTGAACAATTGAACACTATTAGAGAACAAATTAGAAATTTTAAATCAATTGCTAGAAAGAAGGAGAAACAAATGAATAATAATGTTAGGTGTTTCCCATTTTTCGGAACAAAATAAAAGCACATTACAAGATTTAATCGAAGAGGAACGAAGAGCGATAAAAGCTATAACAGAAAAAATGAGCGCATTAAGATTGAAATACGCAAGAGAAAAATTTAAAAATGATCTTAAATATCGTATTTTTCATGTTAAAGTTGCTCAAATATTTGCTCAACAATTAATTAAAGATAAAAAAGAAAGTGAACATTCTACGAAAAAAATATCATTAGCAGGGAAATGGGCACCGTCTCTGAAAAAGCATTTTGATCGTTACACCTTAATTGGCACCACGATATCTACTGAGATTTTTAAAATTACCAAAGATCTTGGATACAGTCCTGAAGACTTTCCTAATCTATGTTTTGAACATGAAGAATGCCCTTTTGCAAAACAAATTTATTTAGCTCGTAAAAATTACCGTACAAATTATTATGTGAAACTACATACAGATCTCAAAGTACCCGAAATATTTATGACGTCTGGGAAATGGCAAGAAATTGAATATAACAGAGTTCCTGCGAAGTGTATGACTAAAAATCGTTCAAGTTTTTTGAAACATGATAAAAGTAGATTCGAAGAGTTTATCATGAGTCCTTATAAGAAAGTCGCAGGTGGCACATTGACACCCATACAGCTCATCAATCGCGCCTTCAAAGTAATGAAGTTGAAACCAAACAAGAATATTGAGGAAACATTATTACAAAAACAGTGGGAATCGCTAGTAGAGTCGATTCAATCGAAAAGTAATTGCCTTTTATCAAATGCCGTCAGTATTTGTGATGTAAGTGCATCTATGGATGGTGATCCGATGCTTGCAGCTATCGGACTGACATTAATGACGTTAGAAAAATCTAATCCTCCTTGGAATAATATTTGTATAACTTTCAGTGAACATCCACAGTTTCATAAGGTTAATCCTGACATCACTTTCATTGAAAAAGTAAATTCACTTAAAAATATGATATGGGATGCTAATACTAACTTTGATGCAGTGTTTGATTTAATTCTTGACTTGGCAAAAAAAAATAATTTAAAACAATCTGAGATGCCGAGTATACTTTTAGTTTTTACTGATATGGAATTTGACGAAGCATTTCATAAACCCAATAAAACTAATTTTGAAAATGCCAAACAAAAATTCGAAGCTAATAATTATGAAATGCCTAATGTGGTATTTTGGAATTTAAGAGCTAAAGCGAAAGGTAAAGAGACATCACCTGTTCAAAAGGATGAAAATGGGGTTCTGCTTCTGTCCGGATACTCTTCTAAAATGTTGTCATATATTTTAGATTTCACCGATGATAATTTTGCGGAAGACATTTCCCATAAATTAACTCCAGAAGAATTTTTAAATCAGGTGGTGAATGATGAACGTTATAGTAATTTGGTGATTTATGATTAATTACAAAAACTATATATATATATATATATATATATATATATATATATATATATATATATATATATATACAATATTATTATTAAACATTTATTTTTATATCAAGTCAATAATTATGATTATTATAAAATAGAATAATTACTTTAGTTTCTTTTTTCAAAAGTGTGAGTTTTTATTTTTTATACATTAATTCTGTTCATTAATATGAACCTATCGATAATACATGATGACTAACGCTGAGCTACGTAACATGCTCTGAAGACGTGTCATTCAGACGGCAACACATGAATAGTGTGTTAACACTAATTATTTAGTGTTATTATTTAATTATTATATTATTGTTATTATTTATATTATTATTGTTATTATTTAATTATCTGTATTATTGTGATTTGAATAAACATGTTTGGTTACCAAAGTACCAGGGTATTATTTACTGCAATTACCAGGGCACCACAAGTGGCGACGAGGATTTTATTCGAACCAAGGTAGTAGAAAATCTCAATCAAAAGTAAATAATGCGCAGAGAACCTTAATGCGAGTGGCTACAGGCTAGAAAGAAAGGGTAGAGAACCTCAATACGAGCGGCTACAGGCCAAGAAAAAAAAGGGCAGAATATCTTCAATATAACACATCGTTCAATAAGTCCCGAGACTAACAACGAAAACAACATTTTTTTTTTTCAAAAATCATTTTTATTCCTCAATATAATTTCCTTTTAGAGTGATACAATCGTTCCAACGCCTTTCCAACATTTCTATACCATGTTTATAAAAGGATTTATCCTTTGCTTCAAAATAGAATTCAGTTTCGGCAATGACCTCCTCATTCGAGCCCAATTTTTTTCCCTAGAGCATTTTCTTGAGATCAGCAAAGAGCCAGTAGTCGCTGGGGGATGGGGAAGCAAATCAAAGCCCAACTCGTTCAATTTTGCCATTCCTTTCATGGACTTGTGGCATGATGCATTGTCTTGGTGAAAAAGGACTTTTCTTCTTCATGTGCGGTCGTTTTGCTGCGATCTCCTCCTTCAAACGTACCAACAAGTCAATATAATAATTACTGTTGACCGATTTACCTTTTTCCAGGTAGTTAATGAAAATCACGCCATGTGTATCCCAAAAACAGACGCCATGACTTTGCCAGCAGACTGCTGCGTTTTTGGACGCTTTAGGCGGCTTTCGCCGGCCATGCGCCACTCAGATGATTGCCGATTCGACTCCGGAGTGAAATGATGTATTCATGTTTCATCCATGGTCACGTATCGACGCAGGAAATCCTTTTTATTGCGAGTAAATAGCAATAAACAGCTCTCTGAATCGTCGACTCGTTGCTGTTTTTGATCCACTGAAAGCAATCGCGACTCCCACTTGGAAAAAATCTTTTTCATGCTCAATTTTTCGTGAAGGATTGTAAATACGCTTCCAGATGATATCTCACGGACCTCATTTTGCGATTTTTTATTATGATTTTTAACACTTCACTCACATTTTCCGGTGTTACGGCTTCCAATGGCCTACCCGAACGTTTCGCATCTTTTGTGTCCGTACGGCCACGTTTAAACTCAGCATACCACCGACAAATCGTTGGTTTGGATGGGGAGGTATCCGGGTAATGTTTTTCAAGTCATTGCTGGGCTTCTACGGTGTTTTTACCCATTAAAAAACAATGTTTTATCAATACGCGAAACTCGCTCTTTTCCATTTTTCAAACAAATTACAAAGTGACTTTACTCTAACCTCGATAACTCTGCAGTTTGTGGTCCGATCGACGTGAAATTTTTGCACGTTTCATGTAAAGGTTCGTACTCTTGCGAAAACGTGGCCAGTTTGGTACTACTAGCACCATATCTGGGTTAGTCTCGAGACTTATTGAACGATGTGTTAAGTGGCTATAGGCCAGGAATATATCAAAACAAAGACACAATTTCGAACGTGAAAAACAAAATAAATAATATTACGTAAGATAACGGACCCAGGAATTAAGCCATTCCTATGCGACAACATTGACAAAGTGTCAATCCGATCCGAATGGAAAAAGTGGTTACGTTCATAAAGTTATGCCTAGTATTAGAAGAAATAACTTCTTCTAAACAAAGAAGTAAATTACTACATTTGGGTGGAGCACAGCTTCAAGAAGTAGCTTATAATATTGCTGAAGCAATTATTGCGGATTCGACCAAGGTTAATGTTTTTGAAACTCTTGTCAACAAACTAACCAATCACTTTTCGCCAAAACAAAGTTCAACATTCGAAAGACATATCCTTCGTAACATTAAAACGGAAGAAGGAGACAATTTTAATAAATTTCTCTTAAAGATACGTAACAATGCCAAAGAAGTCTTAGAAATAAATATAAAAGAAAAAATTGTTGATACATGGGCCTCAGTAGACCTTAAGAGGAAATTGCTAGAAAAAGAACGAACATTAGACGAGGTAATTGAACTTTGCTTGATTGAAGAACACATAAAGGATCAATCCAAAGCCATGGATACCTCATCGGATGGACCAAGTATATCTGGAATAAACGTTAATAAAATTAAACTTCAACAAAACACATGTATTAGATGTGGAAGAAAGGATCATGTAGGAAGTTCGTGGAAGTGTCCCGGCCGAAAAGAAAAATGTTACAAATGTGCTAAAGTAGGACATTTTGCTGCATGTTGCAGATCTAGGAAATCAAATAAAAGAGAAAATGAACAGAACGAAAACGGGTCGACAAGAATAAAACGATTTAAACCTATAAATCGACTTGCCCTACAAGAATCTGACTCTGAAGACAATAGCAAAAACAATTTCGAGTGTTTTTAAATAATGCACAACCAAGGAAGTTCAAACATGGTTGATGAAGGGGTGTAAAGTATTTTCCCGACTGAATTTATAACAATTTTTATAACACATAAGGGGATGTTTCGATACAAAAGGCCAATATTCAGTGTTAACTCTGCGCCAGAGATTTTCCAACGCATCTTCGAAAATATACTATCCGACTGCAACAAATGTTTGAACTACCTGGATGACGTAATAGTTTATGAAGATAATGAAAATGAACACGACAAATATCTTAAAAAGGTACTAAAGACATTCAAAGAAAGTAATGTACAGCTTAATGAAACAAAATGTGTTTACAAGGTCCAAGATCTTACAATTCTAGGTCATAAACCATCAAGTAAGGGAATTGATGCTGACCAAACTAAAGTGGAGACAGTAATTAATTTTCGACCCCCTAACACCAAAGAAGAGGTAAGGAGTTTTTTAGGTCTGGTAACCTACCTCGGAAAATTTATTCCTGACTTGACCGACCCACTATGACAATTAACAAAAACTAATGTAAAATTTTTGTGGAAAGATGAACATCAGCAACATTTTAATAACCTGAAGGTTGCACTATCCAAACTACCAACTTTGGCTTATTTCGACCCAAGGCTTAGAACCCGTTTGGTAGTTGATGCCAGACCAGTGGCTCTAGGGGCAGTACCTCTTCAATTTGATAAACAACAGAACCCAAAGGTGATCGCTTTCGCAAGCAAAAGCCTTTCGGAAGTTGAGCGTCGATATTCGCAAACGGAAAAGGACTCCGTTTCCCGGCTATGCCAAATTACATCGCATAGAACGTTTGACAAAGAAAATGAAAAGCACGTATTTTCCTTAGTGGAAATAAATACGCCAGAAGCAATGTGAATTTCACAAGTCATTTCGGAAAGCACAACAGATCCGGAAATAAAAGAAATTATGAGCATGATTGATAAAGATTATTGGGTTTTAAACACTAAAAATCAATTTTTTCCATTTAGAATTGAGCTATGCACTTTGGGTCCAGTTCCTGTTAAGAGGCAGCCGCATTGTTATACCAAGATCATTAAGATCACATGTTTTATATATGGTACACGAAGGACACTCGCATAGTGTGTTAACACTAATTATTTAGTGTTATTATTTAATTATTATATTATTGATCTGTATTATTGTGATTTGAATAAACAATTTTGGTTACCAAAGTACCAGGGTATTATTTAATGCGATTAGCAGGATATCACAATATGTATTAATTAATCAATCTTTTAGATAAATGGAAATTGTTTTTCAAGTTTACTCAATAAAATGTGAAAATAAATAAATATGATTAAATCACCAATGAATTATTGTATGTATTTTATTACTTTAATATATTAATATAATAATAATAATTCTCGAAAATTGTGGTATTCTCTTCATCTAACTAAGAGTTTTTTATTGGTTTTCTAGTGAAGTTTCAAAATCAGTTAACAAACATTATAGTTTTGGATCCTTTCTTTAGGATTGGATAATATTTTTTATACTAACAAGTGCTTAACATTAAGAAGCATTTCTTGTAAAATTACACAACGGAGCAAATGATACTATTACTATGAATAATTTTTAAACATAATAAGTAATTTCATTATAACTGATATTTAAAGTTCCAGTAATTTAGAGACTTTAAGAGTGACCATGTATTGTAGAGGTCGAAGTCGGTTGTACATTTTGCTGGTAGATGGATGGGTAGAAGACAAGAAATGTCCATTAAATGGTCTCCGTGGTTTCCAAATTTAAATCCTTACGTTAAAAACACAAGTGTTCAAATGATGAAGTTCAAATTAATAGTTCCGGACTATTGTAGAACAAAATACAGTAAACGACCTACAAGGAAACAACGAAATTTTAAAAAAGATACATTTAATTTAATTACAATTTTTAAGTCGAATTGACTATTAATGAAGGTGGGCGTTATGTGAAGCATTTTCTTCACAAATTTCTAGTACGAACTTTTTACAAGAGTGATAAAATGAAGATAATAAGTAAGCATCTCAAAAAAAGTATTTATTCCTATTACCACCCGTTAAAAAATTGCCGGTGATTAAGGTGATTTTATCCTTCTACAATTTGTTGTTTAACTTGTTTAGACTGTGCACAAGGGACGATGTTAAAGATTAGGGTTTCATAATAGAGAGAACTCTTAGATTATTTTAACAACAGTATTGTTAAAATTAAAAAATGTCATTAATTGAAGCACTGGTGATATTAGACACGTTTTGCTCTATAAAACTAAAGTCAACACCTATTTTATCTCTTTTACATGTCAGGTTATAAAAGTCTGTTTTGCAACAAATTTTACTGAAGGTCTTACAGAAATTTTAACGAATTATTTATACAGATTTTACTAATATGTTGAAGAGTTCACATCCAGTTGATAAAAATTATTTTTATTATTTTATTTATATTTGCCAAAATATTTAAATATGCATTCAATTTAATTAATTTATTTATATTTTATTTATATTATTTCCCTTTTTAGTTGTTTATAAATATAGTTAGGGTACTGTTAAGCTGAGTCTCAATTCAAATCCCGTAATTCAAATTAAATATGTATTGTAAACATAATGTGTATAAATGTCCATCCAAGGAAAGGTCACAAAAATAAAAATTTTCATAACGAGTCTTTCAAAGAGATTTCTGATACTGTTGGTAATTAAAATTACATTCCGGACGCGTTACACAATAAGTAAATCATAAACATGAGGCTTAGCTAACTAAAAATTTTTATTAAGAATTGGATCTAAATAGGTAACCAATATTTGACAGTTTTCTCGGAGTTGTTGGCAATTTCGGCATTTCTACGTTTTGTAATTTCAATGTTTTTCTCTTCTTATTTTCATTGATCCATCTTTTCTACTGATTTTCGTGCCTTAAAAACACTGTGTCTTAATAAATGTTTTCCCCATTTTCTGTATATTTCTTTAGAAGTTGCCTTACTAAAACTTTATGGTCAATAATTCCATTTCCATAAAAAGAAGACAGTTTTCTATAGGCAAAAGTTTATTGCCAAAAGTGTACACTTGTACAAGTTCTCACAAGATATTATGGTAACTTGGTGTATTATGCAAAGTTGTAAATTTATAAACAATATCAATTTAGAATAATTATAGAATTTAACAAATAATAGTTTCTCGTTCGAACATTTTCAACCTCAATTTCACTGTCTTTCTGATCATTGTCTTTTGCGTACCATTCTATTATAAAATAGAATTTGTAACACATTGAATATCCACTAAAGTGGACTTTTTTTAATGTTTGGTTATTAATTATAATTTATCAAAAAGTAAACCTCAGTAAAGAAATTTTAATCTAGTATTCTCATATAGGATAATAGAGATAATGCTAATTAAATATTTTTATCCTTAAATTTATTAAGCACATACATATACTAATAATTTGAGATTTAGCGGTAACATTTTGGAATTGTTGATCATTCTTCGCATATTTGTGATCTGATTAATATTTAATTTTACTGAATTTTTCGAATATAAATTTCTTATATACCAAAAAAAACAAAAAGGTGTTATAAAATTACTAAAATAAATAAATAATTTATTCATCCAACAGAGAAACCCCAATAACAGGACAAAAATGTATATAAACCAAATCATGGAGCACGTCGGAGTATGTTCGTTCTTGGTGTTGGTGTATAAAAAGACACAGTTATCTTGATGAAGGGTCCAAAATGAAAATTTTGAAAGAAAATAATGGCAATAAATAGCATGGTTGATTAATTTTTGCAAAAAGTTAATTACTCGTAACTCTCTCTTAGATTTTAGGGATATTAAATTGATATAATCAACAAATTTTGTTAGATCTACTCCCATTTCTGGATAGGTACAATGTAGTTTGTTCCAGATGAGTTTAATAAATTATCTTTGTATGCAATCCAGACATAAAGAATGACATTCATAAAATGGCATCCAGATTAAGCAAGTGTATTCACTTCGAATTAGGTAAAATACAATTTAGCAGTCTACCAGCTTCTCGGCAAACATTTGTTGTGTTGTACGAAGCTTAAAGATGATTGAAAGGTGACGGCTAAATCTTTAAAAGTTTAAACTTTGCTTACATTCACACTTCCTTTAGTGTAGTTCCCAGTAACTGAATAGGTCTTTCTTGAGAAAGACATATAATAACATTTATCAAAATTCAGTACTAGTTTGTTGACTCTAAATCAATTAGCAATACTTACAAGATTATGCTGTATCATTCTGATTCTATTGTATGGGTCACTGCAGGACTAGTAACTTAGACTTAGGTTGGATCCTTAATAACAAAGTTATATGCAAAATGAAATTGCTGCATGTTCTCATCTCGAAAATAACAGAAAAAAATAACACGTAAATATGCATACTTTATTTAATTATTACCCTTACAACATTTAGTAAATATATTATCTTGTACTTAAATATTATACTGACCGACCTATGATTATAATAAATAAAATTTGTAATTCAGAAAATATACACACATATGGTTATGTCATTGTAACACAGATTTAGGTAAGACTTAATACACTTCCTAGGATATAAAAGACCATCGCCAGTAATTTTCATATAATTTACGCCCTTACATTATGTGGTGTTGAGAAACAGTAAGATATTAGTTATTTGTTCGGTACAAATATACAAAATTACTAACGATGTCGTTCGGGATATGATAGGTTTAAAGAACCAAGCGACGATAGAGGGGCAAGTCGGGTTCTTGCTGGTTGCTGAGCAACCTAGATAATGTATAATAGTCGTTTTGGTTGGGTCCGTTTATGTATCTAAGCTCTCTGGTGGGATCGTTCCTTTTCTTGGCCACCATGAACCGTTTCTTCTTATTGTCAGCGAAATTGCCCCATTTTCCACGTTTGTCGTACAACTGCGGCTCGTCGATCATATATTGCGGTCCGATATCGGTATTGTCTCGGCTTACGTGAGGGTATACTGGAGTTTCCAGCCAACTTTCATCGTTGTCATTCAGTTCGCCGTCCTCGAAGTTATCAAACGAATTTTCCAACCGATTTTGCCATGGGCGGTAGTTGTCATTCTGTCTAGATTTTTCATAGAGGTTTAGAAGGGTCAGTATCTCCTCCGGCGTGAGTTCGACATCCCGTTTAAGTCTTTGGCTTAGCCTAAAAATAATTATGGTGGATTATAGAAAAAAATAGATTTAGAATTATTTAAAACAAATTTAAATTTAATAAATGTAAAAAAGATAAATTCTATACATGCTATATGATTCGTTTTTTATGACACTCCGCAAAGGTGTATTATAATGTTTTGTAGTGAAAGAATGAGAAATATTGATTATGAAAATTTAATGAAATAAATAAGTACATTTAATTTCACAATTTTCCAAATTTAATACTCATTGAATGAGCACTTGATCAAATAAACATAACAAATAATATTTAAAATATCTTAGAGGATGAGATAATTAATTTTCACAAGTAGTTTCTGTGCCATCTAAAAAGAACAAGATATTTTTCATATATTGTTGTCATACTTAATTATTATTCAATGTATTTGTGTCTATTTTGGGGATGCTAAATTCAAATTTTTTCAATTTTTTGCCGAGAAAAATTATATAAGGTTTTTATAAAATATGTGATCAAAAGAGTAGGTAGACCACGTCCATGGAAGAAAATCTAAATAGAATTTTCTAAAGTTTCTTCTCTAGTAAATAAATCCTCTCTAATTTAATTTTCTCTTATAGTTTTTTCTCGTTATATTTTCTACGCCATTTAGTAATTTTTTAAAACTATTAAGCTTTTAATTTTTTGAGTAATTTACGTTTAACGTTTAAATTTAAAATAAAATAATTAAAAAAAAAAAATATTCAACAAAATATTCAATATTATAATCAAATTTATTCAGCAAATACATGCCACGAGTAAAAATTCTGAAAATTTAAGAGACAATCAATCTCAGTTACATGGAGAAATGTGGTGCATGAAGTAGAACTTTCTATTTGAGATTTTGATGCTTCCATTGTGTCTCCAATGAGATGTGTAATGATAAACAGAATATCTTTTCTCTCGATTAAAAAAGATCGTCTTTGAAGTATGCAGTCAATTTGTAACGATCGATGGTAACCTTGGTAGATGGGTATCCAAAAGCCTACGCACAATCCACTATACAGTCTCCATAGTCTTTTTGGGTTAAGACTTTTTTAAGTACTACCCCACCAGGTTAACCAGCTTCAACCCATTGTCCAGATCGGCGAGAGTTGTCATAATCAATCCATTTTTCGTCGAAGGTAACAATACAATTGGATAAAATAATACGATAATTGCTTTACGTGCCCGGAAACTATTGGCAATTGTCAAACGCCTAACTGTGTTATCACTAGCCAACTTTTTGATGAAAATAAATTGCGTGAAATTTCTTCTTCTTTCTAATGATTGATTGTCTGAAGTCTAATAATATTGCTTAATTTCTTCATTGGGACAGGTTTCAGCAACACCTTAGCCTTATTCGTCTTCATTTTTAAACTAAAAATCATTACACTTCATCATTTTTGGTAGTCTATCTTCTGTGAGGCTGGTTTGAATTTATCATGGACGTGCTTTCAAAGAATATATACAGTTTAACACAAAAATGTTAAAAATTTATTCAACTGAACCAAAAACGCAAATTGCTTAATAGTATCCTCAGCTGAGTGAAACAATTCTTATGGCTGGTCTATCTTTGTAGTTATTATTCATTAAAAGAGGTTATAAGTGAAAAAACTGTCATCATAATTGTGCCACATTACGAAATGATTGGTAACGAAAAAATTTAATTACGCTCAAGACCTAATCAAAATTTCTAGAATCAATTTCCTTTGATAAAACGTAGGTTGAAATTTGTAAATGAAACTCCAATTAATTAAATATACATGTCTACACACGTGCACATTAATTACAAGACGAAACTATTTAATAAGAACTTTGAGTAAATTGAAATCATAATTGATTCCATTAACATGCCTTTGAAGTTTTGAAATATCCATTAAACAATTTTGTTGAGCTTTAAATTATATACTAAAATAGATCCTTCAAAGACACATACTTCCAATTTTATATAAAAATGTATAAAATTTACTAAAGTTTAATAAATAAGCTTGTTGTAGCAATATTTAGATTCCCTTCGCCGTTTTAATCAATAAATTACCTCGTAACATAAATTGCAGAGAAAAATGTCATCGGAAGGGGCGAAAAATTGCCATTAATCAACTCCTGTAACTAATTAAAACTTTAAGTTTCGAAGTTAATTAATGTCGACCAAATGATAACATGGTGTAACGTGTATCAGGTACCAGTACAAGATGTTAATTTGAGTGATATTTGGGTGTTGGTCTATTTACTCTTAAAATGAAATACCGTAAACTATTGATTAAAAAGCTCAATCCTTATTTAATTATGTTGAATAGAAAAAGTGTTTAATAGTTGTCAGGACTGAGGCAGTCGTGAAATTTTCGTGAAAAACATCACAACGCTTTTAATGCATTACTTCATTTATAAAATTGACATCCCTCGACTCGGAAAGTAATTAAATTCATTTGTCGATGTTTGTTCATTTCAAAAATCGATCGATAAGTTCGCGTTATATTGGAAGCGGCGAAACCTCAGCTTTCCACGGCTTATTTCTTTGTCCGTTAATGGATTTATTGCTCAAACTGTGTGTGGAACAAATTGACACAAACTACCGCTGTTCTTTATTAAAATAGATAAAAAGGAAGTAAGGCTGTTACAGCCTGGCTGTTTTTGTTTTTACTCTATTTATTTTCGTCCTATAGGAAGTTCCTTAATAAAATAAACTTATCGGACATGAGAATATCAACTGAAAATAAATATATGAATAAAATCTAATAAAGATTAGGAAAATGATTCAATATTCTTATTATCTCTCTATAAGACTATAAATATTCCTTCAAATAGAATTTCTTTAAGGATTTTAGATTAATACTTTAGGAAAATCGATATTCTCAATAGGGAAAGCATATAAAACCTTTTATGGTGACAGTGAAGCAAATATACGTAATAAGCTATAAAATGTTTAAACGTTGTTTGTTTTTAACGATGATGGATATCCATTTTATTTATTGGTTCAGGAAAAAATAAAATTAAATGATATGGGCGAAGGGAATCAAATATTTAAAGATGCTTTTCTAATCCATTAATTTGTTTTAGTGTTTCAGTTTTATGCGTTTATTTATTTTTAATAATATATAAGTGGATTAAATAAAAAATATGTACCGGATGACTAAAGGTTATCGATCGTATTATTAATAAAAGATAAAATTTTTGTATGTTTATAAGAATATCATAAAAATCAATTTTTCATTTTAATTTACCACTTGATTTACAATAACATTTAAGACATTTATTTTTCTTGAGAACATTTGTCATATATTTTATAATATCTCATAAAATAAAGTGGTGGTAAAAGAAAAAATTCAATAATTTCAATTTAGCTGAACAAAAATAAATAAACATTGTATTAAAAGAAGAATTTTGGACTCTCTTCCACATTATAATTGTTTATAATATAAAACAGAAAAATTCTTTCTTATGATACTACATTGAACCAACCTAAACTTCATTTCATGTTTTGTTGTTTATTTTTCTTTTTATTTTAAAAGGTTCAGTACAAAAATTTAATTAATAAAGCAGTAAATAACTTAAAAACTGATTCAATTTAGTTTTAAATAAAATTTGATTTTTCTGATATGTTAGTGGGATTAATACTCCCAGCGACGACCATCTTAGAAACTAATATTCCACTTCTTTTTCAGAGCCACTTTTATTAATTATATTTTTTAAATGCCAATTATTTCTAAATATACTGCGACAGGCAGAGAAATGGCACACTTTACTATCTTAACGGTAATTAGAAAACGCTTATTCTAATTAAATACAATCAAAATATTTGATATTATATTTAGAATAATTACAATATATTCTTTCTCCCGTCAATCATTTGAACCTAAATATACTTTTGAAAAAAATATATGTTTGTTAAATAATTTATACATAATTTTAAACAAAATTGTTAATATTTTGTTGGCTACCCTTTGTTCGTTACAACCACCTGTAAACGGTGATTCGTTTGAAATTAAATTTCTAGACTCTTCAATTAATAACAACATTTCATCTAAATTGTAAATGTTTTAATCGAAATTACATGTCATTTCGAAAGTTGTCAGTTGTATTTACATCCGGAATTTACGTTGGCCATTCCAGCACATCAAAATTTTTATCTTTGAACAATTTTGGATTCATGCTTCGTATCATTATGATACATAAAAATCCATGTAATAACTTTTTATAAGATAATTAATACATTTTTATGCAAATTTTTTATCTTGTTCGAATATTCTTTTTTTATGCAAATGGTTTCTTTACTGAAATATATCCTTGCAAGTTTTGTTCATTCAGTCGACGTCTGATTGTTCTACGAAACAATACTACTAATATTGAATGACTCAATTAATTCATTTTCTATTTTCCTAGAGGACAAGAAAGGATGTCGTTTCCTGATTTTTCCAATTTGTCTCTCAATAAAAGGAATTATTTTTTTGTTAGAACATTTTCTTATTGTATTTTCAATTGAATGTATTATTTCATATTTGTCATTTTAGCATTGTAAACAATTTTTCCAAAACATCGTGAAGTTTAGTCTTTAGACATTGATGTTTCATGTTAATTAATTATTTTTTTTGGAGTGCAACTATTATTGTTAAACATATACACAAAATGTAAATACATTTAAATAGTGTTATTTCTATGTTTGATTTTAAATTTAGTGCTATTCATCTTGTCAATAAATAAAAAAATTGTTTTGAAATATTTTCAAAATAATTTTATATTTATTTTATAATAAAACTTATTATTTTAAGTATTCTTATTAAATCTTTTAATAAACAATATTACTGAGTCGTTATTAAAACTTGAATAAATTTTTAACATCACAGACAAGTGTCTCAACATGAGCACTTGATAAGGCTTTAAAACTGAATTTTTTAAATTAAAACACTCCTTACTTATGCAAATGACTAAGATTTTCAGACTAATTTATTCAGAAGCCGTTAATTGTTTTTTTAATGTCAAAATCCAATTTACTGGAAAGGAAATTTTAATGCGGACAGCTTAATTGAAACGGTTACTCCGGGATTTCGCTGTTACCTCGCAAAATATGTATTTTTAGTTCATTTTTCAGTTTCGTGAAAGACGTGTTTTAAGTTTCTAGAATAAAATTCAGGCACGTTATAAAAATCGAAATAAAAGTGACTAGGGTAAAAAATCGTATTTTTAACTTGTACAAACAAATAGGGTGTCGTGGCAATTAACTTATTTCCAGAAAACAACAAATCCTTTCAATTAATGGTGTCCCTCAGCGATGACGTCTGTGTTGTTATATAAAACTAGAAACAATAAACTCCGCTGAAAGCATTTCATGTAGTTCCATATCGATTAGGTCGGCAAGATTTCACTTTGATACAAATAACTACGAGTTAATTAAGCAGCGAGATAACGGCCAACATTTCCCCAAATTGCGACTAATTGGATTGTTTTCCATCAAATATTTTATTGGATACATTCGCCTTAATGAGTTTCGGTTATCTCTTTGCGGGAGAGCGACTCCTTTGGAGTTTCAATTTCCGTTCGAAAAACTTCGACGGTTTTAATGAATTTTTAATTATAGTGCCCATAAATCAAAATTACACATTTCATCTTGATTTAGCGTTGAAACTGATTATTCTAATTATTGTAATTATAATGGGAATTTATACAATATCAAATGTGATACCCCTCAAATTCAAATTTTATTTATTTTTTAAATCAGAAAATTTGAAGACAATTTTCTATTACAAATGGAATATAAATTGATTAACAATTTTGTTATGGATATTTTATGTTACACCATCTTTGGTTAAATATATACATTTATATATCATAGAAATATATATTTAATATATAAATATAACGAGTGTCTACGAAACCATTAAACATGGTATAACTTCTAGGACACTCCAAATATCAAAATAAGAAATGATATAAGTAAATTGTATGGAAAGAGGAGAGTTTTTCATATTTTTACATTTTTTGATTTTTGAGACCACCACAAAAGATTAAATAAATATACAAATTTTATAAAATAATAATTATTATAATAAGATTTTAATGAATTTCTTTTGATATTTTTCTTAATCAAAATAAAATTAATTATAATACAAAAGATATGTGTCAAATTAGAAAAAAAATTATAAAATCAAAAAATTTCAAATTAAAATTTAATTATTATTTTAAATTATATCACAAAATATATGAGTCGAATTCAAAATAATTTTATAAAATTAGAAACATAAATTAAACTTTAAATTTATTAAAAGTTTTATTATAATTTTTCATCACAACACCGAATTTTTTTACGAATTAAATAAATTGATAAGATTTTTATTATTATTTTATCACATCAAAAAAACAAATCAATTAAAATTCAAATTCAGATTTTTTTTAGAAAATATAAAAACTTAAATGAATATAGATTTATTCCCTTCATTAAAAGAAGTAATATAAAATTAAATAATAAAAATTAATGTTATAAATTATATGACGAAATACACGTGTCAATTTAAGAAATTTCGAATTAAAAATGAATAAAAATTAATTGAATATTATTAAATGAATTAAATAATTTGACAAATTATTATTACAGAAGATACGTAACAAATTAAATTTATTTTGTAAAATTAAAAAACTTCAATGATTTCGGTTTGACCTGTTTTTATTAAAATGAATAAAAGTTAATTATTATAATTATTTTTTTATTACATCGTGTAGTTAATATTTAAATTATGACTTTAAATTATATCACAAAAGGTATATGTTAAACTAAAATTGATTTATAAAGTCATTCATTAAAAATTTTAATGAATTTTGATTTGTCTTATTTTATTAAGAAATTAATTCAATATTATTTTATAAAATTTAAAATTTCTATTAAAAATGAATAAAAATTATTTAATTAGTCAAAATTCTTATTCTTGTTTTATGTTGTACTCAAAATGTTTTTATTAAATTATATTATTATATTATATCACAATAGTTATGTGTTAAATTAAAATTATTTTATAAAATCTAAAAATTTTAATGAATTTTTATTTGTCCTTTTTCAATAAAAAAATTGATTAACTTTATAATTAGCTGGTTAAAATTTTATTTATTATTTTAAATTATATCACGAAAGATACGTATCAAATTCAAAAACTAAAAATTTCAAAAGAAATTATTTAATTAGTCAAAATTCTTATGATTATTTAATGTTGCATTGAAAATGTTTTTATTAAATTAAATAATTTTAATCAATTTTGAATTGACTAACTAACTCGACTAAATTTTTATAATTACTGCTATAAAATCTAAAAATTCTAATAAAATTCTAATTTATCTTTCTATTAAAAAATGAAAACAAAATTTATTAACTCGACAAAATTTTTATTACTTTTATATCATAAAATAAATTACTACCTGAAATTTAAAACCTTCCACTGAGATTGAATATTCGATCAATATTAAATTCGGGGTTCAATCGGAAAATTTATATTAGAAATATAGATTGGTAACTACATTAAAACGTATTAATATTGTAATAACAGCACATTTGCGAAGTAGTTTATTTAATCTTTAATTAAATTGCTTATTATTGATTTATAATTTATTATTTATATTATCTCTTGGAATATGGAAATAAATTATTACTTTATTCTTTATTAGTTTTAGGTTTAAAATTATGTTATTTTTACTAAATTTAAAAATTCAAAATGTTGTTCGAAGGCAAATACTAAAAGCCTTTTATACTGCTTTCGAAATAATGTTTTCATGCATTTAATCAAATTTAGTTCGTTATGTCCAAGTACTGTAACATCACGTAGACATAGCATCTTTTTGCAAATAAAATAAAATTTCATTGGACCGCCATTAATCATAGATGACGTACGTATTCAACAAGTGTAAGAGGACATATATCATTCTAGTTCCGTGCACTTTCGAAATCCGCTTCGAGCAATACTTCCGATGCCCTTCGTGTCGCATTATTTCACACGTCTACATACCTAAGCTTCTTTGCCGACCTGCGTTTCCTTTTCCTGTCGTCGCCGCCGTAAAACCTATACTGATTTACCGCCCCCGGTTCGCCGTAATACTCGGACTTGAGAACCGCATTCTCCAGTGCCTCGTCCAATTTGTCTTTGCTGGCTCCGTACTGGAAGCCTGTAAAGAAGGTGGAACAGAGTGATATTGTTTCTTTTTCGTTTTTTCCGAGACATTGATCGGCGGCGCACAATTGAAAATGTCGGATTCGTCGAAATGTTTCTAGAGGGAGATCTTAAAGGGAATTGTTCTATTGATTTTACATAGTTGGATAATAATTTTTTTTCTGATATAATTAGTTTAGAGATATTGAGAAATTTCATACGCATTCTCCGAAACACAAATATATAAAATTTTTTCCTCCAATTCAAAAATTTTAATGGTTCTTTAAAGTTCACCCCCGTTCTTGAAATATCTGCAAAAAATAATATTTACATATATATTGGTTTGTAAAAATGTTTTTTTTACGAAAATTTGCTCTATTTTTCTTTAAATTACTTTCGATATATATACAAATTTTAAACAATTTTACGATGTTAAAACTATGGTAGTTTGATAATTACAAGAAATTATTTTTATTTTGAATTACACACAAAATATACGTTTAGAATTCAGTTACATACATACGTATACAAAAAATATAATAAATATATTATTTTTTGATTTTGCATAACATAAACGTGTCATTTTCAAAATATTTTTATTAAATTATATGATTTTAAACAATTTTGTATTGAATTTTTTATTACAAAATTAATAAAATAGTTAATACTTAAATTATGACTTTAAATTATTTTATAATTATAAAGATACATATTAAATTAAAATTATTTTCTAAAAATTTTAATGAATATTGATTTGTCCTTTTTTGTTAAGAAAGTTGCTATAAAATTAATCAAGTTAAAATTTTAATTATTATTTTAAATTATATCACAAAAAGTACAAATTAAAAATTATTTTATAAAATTTAAAAATTTCGAAAGTTTCTTTTAAAAATTTTTATTATTGCTATATCATTTTCAAAATATATTTATTAAATTAAATGATTTTATATGATCAATTTTGAATTGAATTTTTTGTTACAAAATTAATAAACTAGTTAATTAGTTTATTTGTTAAAATTATAATTAATATCGAATCCAAAATTATTTAGTTGAATTAAAAATTTTCCAACCGAAATTTCTATTAAAAAATGAATAAAAACAAATTAGTTAGACAAAAATTTTAAATATTATTTTTATATCACAAAAGATGATTGTCAAATTAAAATTATTTTATTAAAAAAATTTAAATTAAAATTGTTAATCAGTTAAAATTTTAATTGTTTTTTTTTTTTTAAATTATATTAATTCGTATCAAATGTTATCGTAAAATACAGAAACGAACAGAAAAAACACACAATATCAGTAATTAAATTATGATGGTTTGTCAATTATTTTCAGTTTGGAGGAAAGTAATATATTTTAGAGTGCAACAAACATATTTTAAAGGACATATGGATACATATCTTTTATCTAAAGTCTTCAGTTTTCATTTTCATTTTTCATTTATTAGAATTGGATTAGTAAAATTCATTTATTTACTTCGAACTTTTACTGGTCAAATTGAATATATTAATATTTTGGTCTGGTTCATTGACAAAGTAGAAGAGAATTTTGGTAAACCGTAAAGAAAGCATAATTTTAATCCGTATTCCGTGCTTCTTTATGTTTGAAAATTGGAAAAAATAAAAAAAAAACGAAAATTTACTTTTATTATTTAATTAGTAATAATTAGTAAGCTATTAAAGTCTTTTCTCTGCAATTAAATAAATCACACTAAGATATGTACTAATAATATATACACTTTTACAGATATTAGCGATATTCAAAAACGGAGGAAATGGGAAACATTCTCGACTTCTACGTAAAAGTTTACTACAGAAAAGTTAATTTTCTAGTAATGCAACTATTATAATTACAATAAGTTTGCTTATAAAATGAATTCCTAATTTTAGTTTAAAAGAATGTTAATGTAAAGTTGGTTATGGTACTTACCTTTCTCATATTCTTCAACCGTCTTGTCATCGTACTGATTTGGATTATTGTACAAACTGGACTGAATACTTGAAAGACTGTCCGTCAATACCTGATCTTGTGTCCAATCGCTTAAAGATTGTTGTTCGGCGTTTGCATTTTTTAAATTTGCACCTGTAAAAAAAAATAATTCGTTTTCTTTCAAAGTAAAACTTGAATTCCAATACAAATACAAAATCGACGAATAAGCTAAGCAATGGTACGTATACTATTCCCAATAAGCTGTTCAATCCGATGTGACTGAATATGGACGTAATTTTCTTTAGAAAGTAATTTCAGAGTTAAATCGGAAAATTTATGATAGAGATTAGTTTTACTGCTTTTCCATAAATATTTTAATAACTTTAGAAAAAAACAATGGTGTTTTTGAATTTTTATTAAAAAAATTAATTAATTAATTTTTAATATTTAAATTCAATACTCATATTTTGTACTTTTATTTATATGTTTTCAATAAATATAATTTCTGTAAACAGTTTTTTGTTAATATTTTTTTTGGATACCTTTTAAATACGTATTTAATTGCAGCTCGCGAATTATTTCAAATTTTAAGAAATGGCTCGGACCATCAAGGAGCTTTGCCACCTCCGTTTTTGTTATGTAAAAATGATGAATGCGCATATACATTTTAAGATAAAAAATATGAAATAATAAGCTGAACAAAAATAGAAAGATTATTTCCACATTTTGACGTGTGTCTAGTTATTTTTTAATTTAAAACAGCTTCAGTGTTAGTAATACCACTCATGACATGTACTATTTAAATAATGGCGAATGCGTTGATCATCTTTCATCCAAGTCAGTAACCTTAACACATAAAAAAGTTTTGTTCATAATTTTTAAACTAAGTTATAATTTTAAAGGATGTTTGATTAGTAATAATTTAAATTATTTTTTACTAAATTTTACAATTTCGTTTTTTAAACAACAAATTATACAATATACACCTATTTTTACCAAGTTGGTCGCAGAATAGAAGGGTGATATATTAATGTCAGTACCTATATTTGCAAATGTAATCATGAGCATCCTTTTGTCTATTATGGTAGTTTTACTTTTTATTAAAAGGAATTTTGATATACTATAATTATTGAGGGTGATGAAACATCGCTGATACGCTTCATACAGCTCTATTTGTTTCAATATATTTCAAATCATTCATGACCTTGTCCATCCTCCTATCAAATAGCAATAAGTATAATGTTAGGAAGTTGTATTCAAGTTTGATCTAAATGAAAAAAAAAAATATGTACTGAATATAATTTTATAAAAATATATAAGAACCATATTGGAATTCTCAGATATATATCAGAAGCTACTATTCAATGTAATGAAATTAATCTTGAAAATAGAAAAGAAGTCCTTAAAATCACCGTTAAGTGGTCTAACACCAATTAAAGCGCATTTAAGATATCTGATAATTTATATGTTCTTTGTCAAAATTTGTTTACAGTGCTTTTAATTAATGTGAGGGTAACGTTTTTGTAATTGAAAAATACAATATACGTGATGTATTCGGCCACTCTATAAACTTTACTATTTTTTCGAGAATTTTAAACAAAAAGCACATATTTTTAAATATAGGTAAGTAAAACACAAGGATCAAAGAAGTCGATAAAGATCCTGTCTAGATACCTTTTTTACATAGCCGAGATATACTGATATCCTGTTGAATTTTTTGACTTGAAAACTTGAAAAATATCCCATAATCCATAAATTCTACTATATACTTACTTTATTTATATATTAAACTCGTCCATTTGAAAAAGTGTTGCTCAAATTTTATGTGAGTAGTTTTTTGACAATATTCTATTATTGAAAATTTGAGAAATTTAATTTATTTTGAGACTAATTTCGAATATTTAAAATTTTAAAATTTTTTTTTTGAAGAATGCTTATTTCTCGAGATATTTCCAAATGTTAGGTTGAAAAACTCACTCAGTGTATGTTATATACACAGTCATAGACAGCGACATTAATTTTTTTGAAACTTTCCAGAAACATCGTTATATCTTAGCTAAATATAATTTAAAATGTTACAAATTATGTATTTTTTAAGCTTCATTTTTTTCTATATATTTTCTATTTGAAATAATAAAATAAAAATATTCCTATATTATCTCAAAAATTTTAGAAGATCTATTTTTGAATACCTTTACTGTGTAAAAAGTGCCTATGGAATGAATGTTTACCATTAGTTAAATTAAATTATAAGAAAAAGTTATTCAACTTTTAGTTTTAGTTCTGGATTCTTAAATCATTTTTTCCTCTGGTCTAAAAATACTAGAATATCAAAATTTACCAATTTGTGACACTCTATTCACGACAGCAGTTCGAACAACAGTAATAATTATTAAAATAATTAATGAAGTAAATTATAATTATTGTTAGTTTTAATGTAAACTTTTCATTGATCTTATCTACTGTGTTAGGTATTATATATTAATTAAATTATGTAATATCCTAACCCTAAACATGCTGTTTAATTATAATACAATTCTGAAAATAATGTTATAATTTTGGCACGATATATTGTAATAGGAAAATATAATGTTCTTTTGAGTTGAAATAAATATAGGTATCTAGTACATATATATATTTTTGACATTATAATTGTATTGACTAACAAATATTAGTACTATTATTATAAAACCACTCAACAACAATAACAAAAAAATTTGAAGCAATTAGAACATAATTCCAACTAAGCTTAAAGATTACTTACCCCTTTTTGCTGCGGATGGTTTTGTAAAATATTGTATTTCGGAATTCTGTTCTCCATTTGAAGGCGTTCTTTTAACTGAAACAAGGAGATAAATGAATACACAAATAATTTATATATATAATTTATTATAATTTTAATTTTATGCACTTGTTGCGTTTGTATTCGTCCATTAGCAAAATTAAATTGGAAACATAAACTCGTTTTATATTAACATCCGCATTATGTCAGCAATAAAACATAATTAGGTATTCGCCAATGGATGCTATTTTACTGATTGAATTAAATAATTTACTTTTAGTAAACTGCTAAAGAAGTTTGGAACCATTTATAACATGGGTTTAGAAATTTTTGAGATATAGAAAATTTCTCTTACACCTTTCTAGGGTAATTCGGGTACACTGAACACGAAAATAATATTTGTATTTTTTTGCTTGGGCCATTCATTAAAATTATGCTGAATTATATCATTTTACCTTAAGCTCAAACACATCAAGATCGAATTGAAAATAAAAATGAGTTGGAAGGAGAAATGTTATATAAAATGTAATGAAAATAGCTGAAAATTCCGGTTATTTTAATTGCATTTATTTCCTGAAATACCAAAAAGTTTAGTTTAAGTGGATATTTCAGAATGTTCTTGGAATTATTACGTTGTATAACAAATGTATTTAATGAATGTTTGAACCCAGTTCACTTAGAAGTATTCCAGGGAGTCGTTAACAAGTTTTTGGAGCAAACAAATGTTCCAATTACTTCAAAAAGATTAACGCCTTGCTACAAATTACAGCGCAATTGGAATGCGGGAGTCGCAAAGTTTCAATTAATATTCATTCATTCATACCAAACTATTCAGTTTCGATTCTCATGTTCAAATATGACAATTAAAATTCAGTTTGTTTTCAGCCATTTGATTTCCTTCCCAGAAAATCTAGATTGTCAGAGCCATGAACAAGAAGAAAAGTTATATCAGCATATTACTAAAAATAGAAATACGATATCAGTTTCAGGGACGAACAAATTATAGTGAAGTATCTCTGGATTCTTATATGAGAAAATCCGACCGACAGAAAATGTAAAAGTTCAACTCGAAGTTCAAATAGGTTATATTATATTGGAATTATTTATTTCTGAAAAAATTGCATAGACTTTGAACTTTCTACAACTGTAACTCAACTATTTTTCTTCCCATCGAAACGAATTGTACCTTTAGATACATAATTCATTCAACTTCATTACGAAAGACGTATAATATAAAATTTAAAATGAATACAATTCGTGATCATCACCTAAATATATGTAAAAGAAAGTGTCTATACTTTTATTAATTTAACTAATCTAATAAAACGAAAAAGCACTTCGCTTTAAGAATTCGTATAATGTGGGACGAACTCAACTGGAAACTAATCTCGTTATCAAAACGGTTTTAAAACTTTATTTACTTTTTATGGAAAGCTTAAACGGGCGTCTGGATATAAACAAATAAGAACGGACGAACATTTTCAGCAACAGGTTTAGTAGTATTGATTTTACGGATGACTGTTGCATGTTTCATTTGAACTTGTCTACGACCCACACACCTCCGACGTTACGCCAAAATTATTGAATATTGTGCTCCCATCCTGTGTATGAACAAGACCGTTTGCCGAATTTTATTGTTGCGTCGCGACGTCGATAATATACTAGCACTTTTACCAAATAGAGCCGGTTCTATTTTTAGACGGATCTTCACTGGCTTTCTCGAATAAACGTTGGTTTCCAATTAACAGAAGTATGTAGCTGAACGATTCCCTATCTTTTTATTGCGTATTAAAGCGGGATAAGCACTAAAATCTGGTCCAATCAATAATTCATTGTTTTTCAAGTAAGGTAAAAGTGTGCTAAAGCTCCACTCGGGGAAGATAAACCGTCCCTCGCAATAAATGTGAGGAATTGTGGGGAATTGTTAAATTCAACAGTATCCTGTAAATCTCCGAAAAAAAAGAATAAATTTTCCATATTTTATGCTGACAAGTAAATTGCTCCTTGTTGCTTATTCAGATTTAAGTGCATAAATTGCTATCAATTTCAAACCAACTATGCTCACAGTAAATTGTACCGATTTAAATCCTTGAACGATTCATTGTTAAATTTTCTTATGTTTTACAATTTAAACACATCAGGTTAAAATATGTGATGAATTTTCAAAAATTTAATACTTTTAATTAGCCGACTGGAGTGTTTCTATCATTATACGAATTAATTACAAGAAAAGTAAACGAGAACGAACCCGAAACGTAATTAATATACAAAGAAAAAAATTTAATTAAATTCTTTGCTAAAACTTCAATTTTAATTGGTACCTGAGTCGTTTTAATTGGAAAGGTTAGTTAAAAAAAAATACGAAAGAGGAACTTCAGTAAAACAAAATAATCCTTCTGAAGTTTCTTTTTCTTATGATGAATATTATATATCAATATTTTTAATTAAATATTACGTAATTCTCTTAGAAAAGTCTATATACATTTTAATATGTAAAATGTTTAATCTGCATTATTAAAACCTTTCAATAATATCAAAAAAGTAAAAATTAACCGCATTTTAAATTCTAATTAAATTTATTTATAATTTTGTCTGATAAAAGCAATGGTTTAAAAATATATTAAAATATTGTATCCCGTGTGTACTTTGTATTAACATATTGTTTAAATAAAAATTTCTAATATTTTTTTCACATATGATATAGAGATAGTTATATAAAACTCTGGTGTGCTATGCATATTTTATAATGCTAATATATACAAACATATTAATACATGATTTTAACCAATAGATATATAGTACTTAACAATTATTAATTAAAATAATTAATTTTATCAAACCTTATATTATTAAAACATTAAACATTCTAAAACAATATATTATCATTTCATTCATTAATTTATTGAAAATAGCTAATCTCTATCACTAATTTTTGTTTGCTGAATAAAAGATTTCTAAATCATTTTAACAATTTGTGTTGTATTTAGGCAGATTTTAATTTATTTAAAATTCTTATTTTTTATATAGTTATATAGTATTATTTTTCACCTATTTCTCAAAACTAAATAAACCGCTAACACTTATACATTTTGAGAAATTTATTGAATTATGAAAAAAAAAGTAGAAAAATCAGGATAAATTTCCTGTAGAAATGTTTTTGAGGTATAAACCAATGGTAATGATTGAATTTATTATATTTAAGAAATTTTAACATATAATAAAAAAATCTAAATTAAAATGGTCTTCCGTTAATTGCTTAATATATTGTGTCAAGATAGATTTTAATATGATTAACACTCCAATATTGTTGATAATACATATAAAACATATTTGTAAAAGCATGATTTTTCCCTATTGATTGATATTGTGTAAGTATAGCAATAAATGATTGATAAAAATTAATAATTAGTGATTATCTGTCCATGTTTGCCAAAAGTAATCAGTGAATAAACCAATATAGCAATCAACGTGTACCAAACATAACCAGCTGGATATTTGTAAAAGAGATAATATTTTTTTATTTATCGTAGCCTATAATCTTTTTAACCTGTTGTGAGTTGTAAAAAATATCATTTTTTAATAACGCTTCAGTATTATTAGAGTTCCCAAATTTGTTGTTTTGTCTCAAATTAAAAATAAACAAATATTGTTAGAAAATCAACAATTTAATTTTTACTTAATCAGCAATTTAAAAAATAGACAATAATGACTAATAATAAAAATCTCCTCCCTCTGAAACTACTTCAATTTAAGTATAATAAATACCAGTAATTGATAGTACGACACAATTTTCTTGAAATTTGGTATACATGAATTTTGAATGAATATTTATATAAATCAATAAGATACATTGTTTTTGAAAAAATTGATTATGAAGTTTTTTTAATGATCGTGGAACTTCCAGCATAATATACCTGAAATTCCTTATATTGAAGTAAGTCAATTTTTCTTAATATAAATACTATACAATATATATAAATTGATTGAACAGTAAAATAAAAATTAATTAATATCAACATTTGATAGAATGTTACTTCTTCGAAGTAAGCAGTAATATTCTGTTCAAGCAATTTAATTTTATTTTTCAACCATAATTTATGATAAAATAGAAATAAAAATTAATTATTTAGAAAAAAATCACCAAAATAATTATAATAATAAATAACAGCAACAAGTTCATAATTTATATTCATCAAATTAAAACGAGAATGGATTGATGAAAAACTACTTTAAATTAAACTAGCATTAATATGATATTTTCTTTTATAATAAAATATTAACAAGTGATAAGCTGACATCAAAGTTAAATATAATAAATATCAATAGAAATTCCCCAGTACATTTTCACATTCAGAATGTTTCACAAGCCAATTATAAATAAATAAACCGATGAAACAGATATGCAATGAAAATCAATTTTCAACACAATACAATTACTCGAAGCTCACGCTAATGTTATTAAATATTTAAATAAAAATGGCACCCGGAACGTCGTCGGGAAACGGCAATGAGGTTACCTTTACTGTCGCGTAGCTCGCTCGATTTGATTTCTTCAACAAGTGAAGCTGGTATGGAGCAGACCAGCGCCAAACATGATGTGAGCACAAACAGCCTGGCCCCAAAGTGCGAGTCCATGACTGAATCGGCTCTCTTCGCTCCGGTTACTGGAAACACACTGGAGCACTGAAACCCCGGGCCGCCTTTCATAAACTCCCCAGCGGAGGCCTACTACGCATATGTACGCCGGAGCAGTGGGATGATGTTTCAGTTTTACGGGGATGGAACGTTAGGACCGTTATGAATAATATTCGCGTTGATTATGTTAAATACGCATTATGCAGTGGCGATTAAATCTACGCATCTTAATTTATTCTGATGAATAGAAATGAAATGTGTTAGTATTCCTTTAAGAAAATATCATCTACGCATGGATTTATTTCAACATGATTATTCTTTTTTATTTTAGTATGTAACAAATTAACATTTCCTAAAATGTAAGTTGTATGTAATATTTAAAAATTGCTCAATTGTAAAAGGGCAGCTGTGTAAAAACTTTTCCAGATCCATAATATTATTATCTATTTGTGCCGAATAAGAAAATTAAACATGTCATTTAAAAATAAATGCAAATTACGAAAATCTTTAATTTATTCAAATTATTCAAATTAAAATAATCACCTGTTTTCGTTTGTTTTTAAAATAAAAATAGCCAGTTTCAATATCAGAATAAATGTATTCAACAATGAATCTGTGAATGAAATTAGTTTTTTTTGAACTAATAAAATGGTTCACTAGATTTTTCTAGTAAACCATTTTATTTCTGTGAAACATTTTTTAAAATCTTGCACCGTTTCACCAAAGTACGGTACTTGAACTGGTATCTAATACATCCTAGAAATATGTGATAAAGGCTCTCAAATATATTCCAAATATAATTTCTCCGACAATTTTGAGTATAATTCGACATTTATTTGACAAATTTAACTAAACAACCATTTAAACGAAAAACAAATGAACGTTATAAAACTTTTATTTATATAGTTTTGAGATTGGTCCTTCTTTGATCTTTACATATATAAAATGCTTTAAAATGAACTTCAAATAAATCAATGCTTCACACTCTTTATCCATGTTTTAAGTTCTTGATAAGTCACCACTTGGATTTTTCTCCGGTCAATTTGCGCAACGTAAGTGACGACCACAGAAACGTTTTCACCAACAAATAAAGACATAGAGCAATGATATTACTGATTTTAGGATGTGACGGTTTATATTGTGGGTGTAATAATAGACAAAAAAAGAGCTATAATTGTTATTATACAATTTTATTATACCAAAAGTAGATTTAATCAATTTGAGTTGTTTTAGTAAAGCAGAGGAAAAACGTAAAAATCATCAAAAAAATTAATTTTGGACTACCACTATAAAATTCATACTTTCAATAATTCAATTTTCATTTTCAGTAGTTTATTCTTTTCATCAAAGTGAACATTATGATTTCCATTACTCCTAGCATAATAATGAATTTTCAGCATTGATTTTTACCCGAAAAACTGACATTATCAAGTTATTAAAATCGCTGACATCTGAACTGCTCGAGCAGTCTCAAAACTATATAAATGGAAGTTGTAGAATGTTCATTTATCTTTCATTTGAATGCTTGTTCGGTAAATTAGATCTCGAGTTATACCGTCGAAGCAACTCCTGAAATTTGCAGTTGTATAAAAATGTTACTTAACTGAATTTATAAGGTTTTGAAATAAAAAAATATATATAATACAGAATTTTATTTAATTCAATAATTCATATAATATACATATATATGGCAAAAAAGAAGTCTTCTTTTTAAATATAGCACACAAATAAAATCACATATATAATTATTTTTGAATGGAACAGACGAATATCTTCCTTCAAACATTTTTCGTTTCTTATTCGATTTTGATATCCACCATAATAATATTTTATAAACTATTTTGGGGATTATTCCTTAACTATCTCATTTGAAATTAGGAGTGACAGGTCAAATTTAAGGATAATGATAATATATAATAGGGATGAATCTTGAGGAAAATTGACATCCGGATAAAATAAAACATAATAGTTGTAAATCATAAAAAATTGCGTTAATATTAACTACTACTGTAAGAGTATTTGGTTAAAGTTTCTCTAATAACAATGATTGTGGCATCAAAAGTACATAAACATTCTTACAGTTTTTCTGCAAATAATATAATCGAGGAGTTTTCTGTTAGTTTTGATTCCAACATTTAACAAACCGAACCGACAAAAGCGTATTAAATTTTTCCCCACACATATAGTACTTAAATTTTTTGAAGACTTTTTAGAATGTATTACAAATTTTTCATTGGGTTAATTTGATGCATGAAAACGCCTTGATCTACGATAATGGTCAGAGAAATAGCACAAGATTTAAAATCAAACATTTTGTAAGATATTTCATAAAATCTTATAAACGTCGATGATATTACATTATACTCATATATGAGTCTGATTTGGTTGGCCAAAGAAATGGTACGTTCAAATACATTTATGTTTTGTGGAACTATTTTACGATACTCCTAATAATTCGAATTGATTCTTAGTAGAATTTATTATTTTATTAAATAAATTCATTTTCAGTGAGAACAAAGAAACATTGCACTCTAGAAGAGGGAAATAATAATTAACATGAAACATCAAGTTCTAAATATTGCTGATATCACTAAAAACTTACGATCCCTTCAAAAATGGTTTGGAATGCTTATTAACAAATATGTAACAACATCCTCAATTGAAAATCCAATAAGAAAATGTCCTAACAAAAAATTTCTTTTATTGACAAATTGGAAAATTCAGTAAACGCCATCACTTCTTGTCTTCTAGGCACAGTGTGTCTAGTAGAACAATCAACTGAATGAACAAAACTTGCAAGGATATTTTTCACTAAAGAAACCATTGGTATCCAAAAGGACTATTCGAACAAGACTACAAAACTGTATTAATTATCCTCAAGAATGTGATGATTCCATAGAATCAATAAAACATCATCAAAAATACGGTCATCGCCTTTCTAATAAATGTTTAGATCCCAGATACACTATAAAAACTGATACAGGGTAGATGAAAGGTGTTAATTTGGGGTTCCTTTCCTTGGCATGTTATAGGACTATTACAAAAAATAAAATGGACCGTTTCGTATATAGTGACATCATGAGAGATGTAATAGAACCATTTGCCAACGACAATTTACCGTGTTTTTTTTTGCATGAAGACAATATGCATGCATTCAAAGTTGTTCAAAGTTAATTCTCGATTGGCCAGCGAAAAGTCTGAATCTAAATACACATGAAAACTTATGGAACGTCATGTAGTCTCGATTAGCATAAAATTTAGATGAGTTGTGGTTATTAATTGAAGAGACGTGAAATTTAATTTCATACCACAATTGACCACATTTTATTGAATCTTTACCTCACTCACCATTTACAGGTGGTTATAACGAACAAAAAGAACCCAACAAATTATTAACAAGTTATGTAAAAATTACTTAACAAATATTTTTCAAATGTGTGCTTCTTCTGTGATCAGTCACATTTCGCTTTTATTTTGTTTAAGATTTAATTTAAGTAAAAATTTAAATAAAACATGTTGTATTTAATTATAGGTGTGCCTTTCTCAATTAACATTAGGATAATAATGTATGCATCTTCTCTGACCACCATTGTAGTTTTTGTGATAAATTCAAAAATAAACTGTAATTTTTGTTTTAGTTTTATGTTTAGATTATGCAACCCACATTTCATAAACCTTTCACTATTTGCAGATTCAGTATAATATACAAATAACTTCATTATAATTTAAAAATAAAATAAATTTAATTATTAACACTTGACTTAATTGTTAAAAGTTATAGATTAAAGCTTATCAGTGCCATCTAGTTTGTAACTGTTAAACTAAATTCAAAAAAGAAAGTTGACATTTAAGTAGGCCACCATTTTGTTAATGGCGTAGTATTTAAAAAAAAGGTTATTAGAAAAACGCGTTGAACTTCTCTAGTGAGTAAAAATCATTTCATAATAATAATATTATCAGGTGCAATAAACGTATAACGTGTTCGGTTGTCCAAATATTCGTGGAGTTTAACGTAAACTCTGACGCTAAAGATGAGTCATGTTTACAAAAATCTGACAGTTCAATCAAATAAGTTTTGTTGATAAAATTTTAAAGAAAACAACAGTTTTTGATGAGGACTTTCTTGTTACAGTTGGAGGATATGGTAATTTGTTTGGAGAACGAAATATAAAGTCTAATCATACAAAATGAACAGAGGAGACCAACCTAGTTTTGAGTGCAAAGACGATGAGATACAATATTGGAAAAACTTGGCTGAAAGATATTATGAAGAGTAAGTTTATGAAATATTAGTGGGGGCATTATGTGATATATGGTTTTGTGTGTCAAGAAACTTTCATATCTGCTTTAGATTGTGGTTCTATAATTAACTTACAACATAATCTCGTTATTGCTAAGTATTTTATAAGTCCATCTTAATGATTAAATAACTTGGCATTTAGTCATATCCTTATCTATAATTTAATATTTTATTTGTTATATCTGAAATATTTAAATTGTGTGAAAATTCTGTCTGTTTCAAATGGACAGTAATGTTTGTATACATATTAAATCTAAGAAACTGACAAAAATATACAAATACTATATATATAAAAGAAAATATATATTTGCTATGGATAAAGTACAATTTGTTGTGATAGCATTTCTATTAATAACATGAAATTAATATTAAAATTAATTTAAAGAATGTTAAATTGTTTTATATTGTTTTGATAATTATTCTTTTAGTAAATGTTACTTGACCAGATAACAATGTTGTCTTAATTTTAGCCTGGAACGATTAACAAAAGAATCTGACGAGTTTATAGGTGAATCCCAACAATTAGAAAAGGAGTATGAGGCAACTATAGATCAGAATGAAAAGAAAATCAAAGAACTGACAATAGCAAATAATAGAATGCAAAATGAATTAGATGCCTGTAGAGTAAGTAAGCTAATTAACCTTAGTATATTTATAGTCATTTATGTTATTACAGTTAAAACTAGATCAATCTAATAAAGAAATCACGAACCTGGAGAAAGAAATATCAACCTTAAAATCGGAAAAGACACAAATGACCCAATACATCAGGGACCTTGAGCAAAAGAATGACGACTTGGAAAGATCTCGACGAATTATTGAAGAAAGTATTGCTGGAATAGAATCAGCATTTAATACTGCAATAGAGAGGAACGCCATATTAGAATCAGAAGTTGATGAAAAGGAAACGTTGAAAGAAAAATTACAGAGACTTTTAGATGAAAGGAGAGGTACACACTGCAACAAAACAAGGCACTACCCGTTCGTTATTTTATTAATTTGTTTTATCTTCCTTGTTTAGAGTTACAAGAAGAACTGATGGTGAAAGAAAAATGTCCGGACAACGAACGAATAATGAACGGATACAAAACGCCGCCCGTTGTGGATTCGAATCGACTTAAGGAGAACGAAACGCAGACGACGCCAGTCAAACGTAAGACGAAATTTAAAACTTTGCACAAAGTTACCGCATTCTTCCGCAGGCGCAGTTTCAATAATACTAACTTGTCATTCTAGAAATCGTTCTTGAACAGTGTTTATGTGTTTAGTTCGTAATTTTAAACATTTATTTCTTGAATTAATACTGTTCAAGAATGCATTTAATTTATTAGCATGCCGCTTTGTAACGCATGGTATTTTATTGGTTTTGGTGTATGACTTGTAGTTAGTTATCTTTTTCTTATCAGCTTAATAAACATTTTGACTTTGCTCTATCGTTTTTTTCTATTAAATTTAGCAAAACCTGTTTGGAGTACAACGTTATTTACTTTATAAAATACACAAATCACTATTACAAATATATATTGTACAGAGAGTCCATAAAAAGTTAATGAAATGAGGTATGGTTCAAAATAAGTTGATTTAGCTGAACTTACCTTAGTTTTTAATTTTAAAATCGATGGTTAGTTATAAATTTAAAACAATTTGAGATTTTGCTAAATTTTAGTAAAAAATGTTTTTATATCATAAGAGCTACCAATTTTAAGTGTAAATTCTTTACTACAAAATTCTTGTAATTTGTGAATTTATTGTATACAAAAATTAAATAACAAATGTAATCATGGATGTATAATTTCTTTGTCACCTATAAAATCATTTCTATTTGAACTTGTATCACTCAGAGATCCAATAGATGGATATTAATTATAATTTTAATATTGTATTCGCGTAAATTGTTTTAAATATATAAAAAAATCCAACTTAAAGTGGCATGAGGTTCAAATAGACTTTCTACTTAGCTATATCTACTTATTTTGATTTGCATTTTATCTAGTGAAGCGTTACAAAAGCCTTTTAAGGACGCTCTGTAAAAATAAATAATTTTTTACTGTTCAGACTTATTACAATAAAAAAGATTTATTATTTTTTAGCTGAAATTAAATACTGAAATTTTCTCTCTTAGTTTTTTACGGTAATTTGGTTGCACTGAACACGAAAATCATTAGTTTTCCCTCATAATACATTTAGTAATGTTATTCCATACATGTGAAATACAACTTGCTTTATGCTTATGCTTTATTTCATAATTAGCAATTAGTGTCGTTATTTGATCACAGTCTTCAAAGTGTTACTAAACGTAATGTTTGGTGTTTCCAGATGAATTTCAAACACCAATTTCACCTGCATCGAGGGTGATGGCTTTGAATTTAGTTAGTGATCTAATTAGAAAAGTTGGCGTAAGTACATTTATTTACAAGTTACTGGTTTTTGTGTTATAAAACAAGTTTTTGTGTAAATGTCCATTTTTCCTCAAATTAGAGTTTTTATTGTCCCGCTTGTTATGAATAGTTTGAAAATGCTTGTATTTATTTTTTTTGGGCATTGGATTATTTTTTAGGTAGAACATTTCATTATTTGCACAGCTTGTAAATACACTTAGTTTAGTAAATTATTGTACATAAATTATGATTTTGGCACATTGTTTATTTTGTTTTATTTTTCAATTACAAAAAACACATTTTTTTAAAGCGTAAAGTAACAATATGATCCGTATCCGAACAAATCATTCAGTTCAATTTACAATAGAACGTATATAAAAATACAGATTTTTGGATGACCTGACTTATTAATTTGTGTAATTAATTTTTATTTAGTCTTTAAATATGTAATTAAATTATTTTTATAATTTAAAGAAAAATATCTTATAAAATTATGCTTCTAGAAATATTTATAAAAATTAATTTTTACAAATTTCTCTAATAGGATTATATGGACATATTAATAAATTAAAATGTACAATTAATAATAATTAATTAAATTTCTTGGAGTAAAATTTATCAGAAATCAACAAGCTTTTTCAAACTACCATACACTCCTACTTTACCCTCTAATTTACTTATTGGTATATCTAGTATGGTGATTCCCAATAATATATATTGGGTATTCCCACAGATTGGTGTATTTGTTTCCGACATATATTATTATTAATTTTAATAAAGTAGTCGGTTAGGTTGCATGCCCGTGTATGTGTTGCTTTCAGCTGTCTAGATTCCTGTGTGCCAAATGCGGTCAGGTCAAGTGCACCGTTTGCCTGGCCGAACCTCCTGATCCGCCAACCGCTAATCACAAAATCAACGTACCAAGGTGCGTCTCCGAAACACTCGAACCTTGCATGCGAGCAGCACAGCTTTTCCAACTAAAACGTCTGCTCAATTAGAAATTTAATTAAGGACTTTTATAATTATTTTATTAATAACCAAAAATAATTTCAATTGTTCTAAAGTTATTATTTTTTTTTTGGAATTCAACGAATAACGTCAGTAGAGTAAGAAAATTCAATTGCATTGAGACTAAATATCATTGAATCGTAAAATAAATTAAGACACGTCCTTAATAGAATTTCTTTTGAACACCGCTTGTTTGTAATCGCATTAACTTATTTTTATTTAATAATATAATTAATGTACAAAATTGTAGTAAATTTAAAGTTTGAGTGTTTTGAGAATTCACAAATTATTAACACTATCGTGCTCACGACACATTGAATGTGATAAACGAAATGTAAAGCGAGAGGGAGCTGTCATGATATAAATTCGAATTCTATGATTTATGAATCATCATCACAACATTGTTGAAAACATGGAATCCAGTTATTCTTAGTTATATATTATACATTTTGCAATACACAAAGAAACAGTTTGAGATTTGTCTATTTGGTTTTCGTCGATGTCGCAATGTGATTTCCCACCCATCCAAAACAACGAATAATTAAGGAAAATAATCGACCAAGAAGCGAAATATTAAAGACGATACCCCCCTGTTTAATCGAGTTTTACTATAGTATCAAACAAGATCATCTGATGGAGAATTGATGAAGGGTTTTAAAGATTGTAATAGCGAATCAATAACTATATAGTTAGTATTTTGGGTACAAGAGATTGTGCATCTCAGATTAAATCATGGAATCATTCTCATATATGTATATCTAGGATGAAAATATCAATAAAGCTCATATACAATTGACTGTACAAATTTCTTTGTATTTAACAAATTATATGTATGTAACTAATTATCATATTTTGAACATTAACGATTTTTTTCCATTTTAGGACTTAGAACGCAGACTCGAGAAAAACAAATACGACTACAGCAGAGATATATCCACTAACGATCTTCGGTGAGTTTCATCACAGAATTTTACGACCATATATTTAAATCCTATATACTCAATCATTTATACGATTTAATATTTTTATATCCATTAAATATCTGTAAACATTGTATTAATTGCGAAGTGTTTTTTATTATTGTCAGTAGTAGGAGCCGCCATTCGACAAAGAACAGTCCAGCAGCTAGCCTCCATGGATTTTCCAAATGAGATTTACTAATGAACAGTTTAGATTTGGTTTTGGCACCCATTTAACTCCTTTATAATTTATAGCAAAATAATCAATAGTTCGGGTGGACATTGTTCCAGGTACGACTGACTTAAAAATGAATGCAATTGACAGAAACAAGATCTCCTTCATATTTGTGATAGCTATAGTTCGTGGGTTATTTTAATTAGTTTTTTTTTCTGGGGATCTACAAATACTGTACAAAATTTAAACAGGTTACAAAATTCATTGCTCAATTATAATTTATTCCGCGCACAGTATTAATTTTTTATTGGATCGAAATTAATCCAACTCTAATTAAATAAATCTACAAAATAATGATTCTCTTTTTTATATCAATACAAGTATTGCAATATTATTATCAAATGTTGATATTTTTACTTTGTCGAACATGTTTCTAGTCATCCAAGAATCTATGACAACCAAAAGTGATAAAATACTGTAATACCTTGCCTTTTATAGTTAAACGTGATTTTTTTACAAGCCATGTGATAAATTTAGGAAACGTGAATCTTTTGTAAATTTTAAGTCAGCAGTTCCTCAGACATTGTGTTCTCGTTACGGATTAATTGTTTAGTTTAGTTCATTGTGTAATCCTTTGCAATTCCTTTAATATGATGTAAATATTACTGAGAATGAAGAATGTGATTGAATAATTCCTTTTTTATGTCACTGTTGTGTGACATAAACAAAGTCGGTGAACCCGGTGCGTGTTTTTGTTTAATTTGCTTTACTTGCTTCATTGTAATTAATTCAATCATGTAACTTACATAGTAATAATATATGATGACAAAATTAGTGTGTAAAGCAAATTTAACAAGCATTTTTTTTTTCTTGTTGACAGGTGAAAAGTTTTAGTCTGTTTTATTATATTGTATATTTATAGTTTTAAATTAAATATAGCTATAAAGTTTTCATCTGTCAATGAAATTTAATTATAGTTGTTTTTTAGTTAAAAGCGGGTTAATATTTTTATTTATTGTATTGTATAAAGTTTGTAATGATTTTAAGTAGGTACAAATTTTATATTTTTTAATTAATAATTCCATATTGAAATGCAAAAATATTTATTAATATATGTAATCTAGTATATAGAAGAAAATAAAGTTAAAAGAATAAGGTAACATTGGTTTCAATTTAAATTTAATTATAAGTCTTATTAATTCAGTCATAAAGTAAAATCAAATGTCTATTGATTTTTTCGGAATTGACTGAAAGTATATCACAATATAACGCCTGTACAAATATCATATGGCAAATTTTTCAGGGATGGTTCTTCCTTTCTAGAAATAGTTGGAACTAGTTTTAATATACTTGTCAAAGGTAATTTTGCAAGTTTCGCTTTCAAATTAACCGAGTTATCCTCATCTACTTTTAACCATTCAATGTTCATTGAACCTGTAAATATATTGTTTAAAAATTTAATTTAATGTAAAACGGAAATTCGTACGCACCTGCCACACATGGGGAGTTAAATAACCACAGTAGAACTCCATAAAAAGGTTGCACACTCAACGCATAACGCAACTGTGAAATAATTATTTCTGTGAACATCATAATCATCCTAAACTAAAATGAAAAATAAATTAATGACTGTAATGCCATATTAATAAATTTCTTACTGTTACAAATACTGTATAATACATCATTGTCGTCGGTAATAGAAATAGGAAAATAGTAAAACCTAACGTTCCTATAAACAATTGATTTTGTTCATATTCGCACGAATCGATTCTGTTTCTTAACGGATTAAATTTTCGTCCAGTAAATAATCTCCACAAAGAAGTCAAACAAATGATTTGAACGTGGAACATCCTAAAAAATTAGATATTTTAATTCAGATTGTGATTAAAAAAAGTAAATATTTAGATAAAAAATTTCAAATAAGATTTCTGATAATTTACAAGAAAATTAAGTTCTTACCTAGCTGCATAAACATAAATACAATAAACATGAAAAGTTGATAAAGAGATGATGTCAGACAACATTGCTAATTGAAATGTGAATCCAAAAGCTCCAGGAATGATTAAATATTGATAATAATTCATCAAAAGTGGATGTAAACTGTTTAAAAATACCTTCCATAAAGTTATGTGATAGAAAAAAAATGTGCCCAGTGATTTGTTAAAAGCATAGTTCAATTTTAAGCCGATTGGTGATCCCATCAAATACAGCAGTAGTGCTTTTAGTTGTTCTATGATTTGCTGCAAAAATAAAAATATATAATAGTATAGTAATTACAATAATTAGCATTAATTACCTCACTTGACACTTTTATACACTGATAAACATATTGTTGTTCATGGAATAAATAAATCATTAAAACCAATCCAACTATGAGATCTATGATTTTTGCAATCAGAACATTTCCCACTGTTATAGACCATTGTTTCCTTTTAATATCAATCATGCACCAGTAACAAGTCTTAATACTTTCTTGGAAATGTTTAAGTGTTGCTGAATATGAAATTATGAAATCAATTTTGTCTAAAATCTATAAATTTCAATTACATAAACTATAATCTTAATATGCTAAAACATACTTTCACAATAATATTTATAAATAAAAAATATTCTATTAGTTTAAACACAAATGATTGTTTGCCATTGGTTTTATCATTCTTTAAATAATATTTTAATTCATGAAACATTAATCCATACTCATCTGAAGTATTTTCAATAACATTCGACTTTCTAAAGGAATTATAGTCGTAAAATATCTTAACAAACTCGTTTTTTGGGCCACTATGATTGAAACTAATTTTTCCATCAAATATGTGAAGAGTATTTGGTTTTGCTTTGCATAAATTAATTTTACCACAGTAGCCAATTAACTTTTCACATTTCTTATTCACATAAGGAGTTGTTATATAATATGCTCTACGATTTTCGAAATCCTTGTAAAAACCCTCAATATAACCATTTTTCTTTTCTAAATTATTTGGAATGAATACAAGGATATCCTTTGTCATGTGGTCCATAACTTTTAAGATAATTACACGTAGCTTGTGTGATATTTTTTCAGAACACTAGTATCTTTAAATATAATAAAAAACATAAATATATTTTAAAAAGGGTTATGTTGACACTGAACTGATACTCCCTGTGCAAGTAAACTACCAAGTACTTAATCCATTGGAACTACGGAAACGTCGAAATTTTAAAATCAGCTATCAACTACGAGTCACATGATTTGACCAACAAAAACAATAACCTCGAATTTTCTTGTGATAAACACAATTATTGCGTGTTGTAATTGTTATCAGTAATATGACTCAATAGATAATTTTTAAAAGTGGACAAACATGGAAGAATCAATTAATTCTATAAACGAGGAATCAGAAGAAATAAAAGCCACAAGATTTAGAGTATAGTTATACAAATATAATTTATTATATATTTGTTATTAATTGTTAATATTTTTTTAGAATTTACCTTCTGTTAATTCTCTGAGTCAAGAGGATTTAAACACAATAATTGTTGAAAATGAAGACAATGGTTTATTATCATCTGTTCGAAGAAGGGTTCAAGTTAGTAAAGAAAAAGTAGCTATAGGCTCTCTGAATGTCCTGTCTGCAAAATACGAGGTATTTTATTTCTAAATAATACAAATATTGATTAGTATTAGTGTGAGCTTTTTTGTTGTAGAGTTTGGATTATGACACCTGTGAAAATCATTTATTGCTAGATGAAGAAAGGAAAAAGGGTTACAAATTTATAATACAAAAAAGTATAGCAAGATGGTTTACATTCTTATTAATTGGAATGATAACAGCGTTAATTGCTTGTTTTATTGATATATCTATTGAAGTATTGTCTGAAATAAAATATGCAGCCCTTAGTAAAAGTATCCTTTTCTATTTAATTGCATTTATAATCAGATTATTTTTATTATTATCCTTAATATATAATAATAGGTGTGGACAAATATGTAACTGAAGGAAAGCTGTATATACCATATTTCCAATGGGTGGCTTCAAATATATTACCAGTGTTAATTGGTTCATTCCTTGTAGCATATATTGAACCAGTTGCTGCAGGAAGTGGAATTCCTCAAGTTAAATGTTATCTCAATGGAGTCATGATTCCAAGAGTTGTCAGAATCAAAACCTTATTTGTAAAAAGTGTGGGAGTTGTGTGTTCAGTTGTAGGAGGTTTAGCAGGTGGAAAGGTATGTTTGTAATATATGTTGAATTATTTAAACAGAAAAAAGAAATTTATAAGTTCCATTTTTCTATCTACAATCTACTTGTAATTCTCGCTCTTACTATATTATAACAAGCTAAATAATCGGAAGAAGTAATTTAATAAGAATATTTTTTTAATTTATAAATTTTAAACTTCTACCATTGTTAACTGTAGGATGTTTAAATTTTTGGTTAATAAATAAATAATTTTTAATAGGCTTTAGTAAAATTTGGTTAATAGTTTATGGAGTACAGAACAAGATATTGTTTGAAATTTTTGAACTACATTTAATGAATTAAAATGTGTAAGCACAATATAAAGTCTTAAGTGAACTCTAACAAGAATTTTTTAGTATTGTTTACACCAAATTTTATCTTTACACAAATTTTTTGGTACATATCTATCATGTAAAAAGGAGCTAGGTGTACTATGTCTTATATCTAAACCCAATAGTTCTTGAGTTATTAATTTTTTACTTATCTCAAAATGTATTTTTGTATCATAAAACATCAATAAATTAATATAGTATTTGAAAGTACTAATAATAAGATAAGTCCATGGTTAATGTGTTTGTCAAAAATGAAATTGGTGGCTTTACAGACATTTTAGTTAAAGCATAAATGTATAAAAAATTTTAAAAAATGTTTTAATGATATATACTTTTAATATTAGATAGTTTTGAAATAGTGAAAGTAACATTGGGCATTTCAGGAAGGTCCTATGATCCATTCGGGTGCAGTTGTGGCCGCAGGTATTTCCCAAGGAAAGAGTACCACGTTCAATCGTGATTTCAAAATATTCCGATATTTTCGAGAGGACCACGAAAAGCGCGATTTTGTCTCGGGTGGAGCTGCAGCTGGTGTATCAGCAGCATTTGGAGCTCCAGTTGGTACGTCGCCCAAACAATAAATAATAAAATCTACTCCTTACCTTATTTTAAATATCTATTGAAACATTTTAGGCGGAGTATTGTTTAGTTTGGAGGAGGGCTGCAGTTTTTGGAATCAGGGTTTAACATGGCGAACGTTTTTCGCTTCGGTCGTGAGTACATTCACCCTCAATGTTGTACTGTCCGCGTATCACGGAGTTCCCGGTAATTTAAACTATCCTGGCCTGTTAAATTTGGGAGAGTTTGACAATTTTAAGTATCAGATATATGAAATTCCGTTGTTCATTGTTATGGGTGCGTTTGGTGGAATATCAGGGGCTGTTTGGAATCACATAAACTACAAATTAACTATATTTAGAATGAGGTAGGGAAATCAACATTTAATCTAGATTATTTATTAATTTTTCTATTTGTAATAGATACGTTCAGCGGAAATGGTTGCGAGTACTTGAGGCCCTTATTGTTGCTTCAGTAACAGCAACAGTAGGTTTTCTTATGATGTTCACACTCAATGATTGTAAACCTTTGGGTCAAGATCCAACAAAATATCCAACACAGGTATATATTCGAACTTTCATTATTTTGTAAGACGTTTAATTCGATAATTTTTACAGCTATATTGTATGGATGGTCAATATAACGTTCTATCTAGCATGTGGTTTCAAACTCCGGAGGCAACAGTTAGGTCGCTATTTCATGATCCACCAAATTCCCATAATGCTGTCTCTCTAGCCGTTTTCGTTGTATTCTATTTCTTATTAGGAGCCTGGACTTTCGGATTGGCCACGTCGAACGGTCTCTTCATTCCCAGTTTACTTACGGGTGCCGCTTGGGGCAGGCTAGTTTCAATTGGGCTGTACCGAGCCATCCCTGATGCGGTAAATATTAAAGATTTAAATTCATAAAACATCATAATTGATTGTTTACTATTGTTAGACGTTAATTCATCCTGGTAAATACGCTTTAATTGGAGCGGCCGCTCAACTTGGGGGAGTGGTAAGGATGACCATTAGTTTAACTGTAATTATTATGGAAACCACGGGCAATATATCATTTGCTTTACCACTCATACTCACTCTTGTAGCTGCCAAGTGGACCGGCGACTTCTTTAATGAGGTGATTTAGTTTATCTAAAAATCTAGCTTTGTTCTACTTTGGAATACTTTCAGGGCATATATGACACTCTGATACAATTGAATGGGGTACCCTTGTTGCCATGGGAGCCTCCACCGTTAGTTCACAACATTTACGCCAGCGAAGTGATGTCTCATCCAGTTGTTACTCTGAAATCAGTGGAAAATGTTGGGCATATTGTTGAACTTTTGAAACTGACCTCTTACAACGGTTTTCCTGTGGTAGATCCTCCATCTACGGATCTTGTAAGTAACTTTGAAATCCAAAACATTATATACATATTATAGAATAAGTTAAAAGAAACAACCAAAATGTCCATGCGAGATATTGTAAGATAAATAACATTTATTTTTAATTTGTTTTAATACCTGCAACATTTCAAAATAGATATATACTTATTTATAATTTTTTAGATGGAAGTTACTACATATGGTCGTATAAGAGGTTTAATTCTAAGGTCACAATTGATAGTGATATTAAAAAACAAAATATTTAATGAGACATGTGACGAATGGGATAGTATTTCTACCAGTATTTTCAGAAATGAATATCCCAGGTATCCAACAATAGACGTAAGTTAAGACTAATTAAAAAATAAAACAGAAATTTAATAAATGTTTCAATTACAGCAAATAAGTATTACAGAAGAAGAGAAAACTTTTAACATTGACTTACGACCGTTTATGAATCCATCTCCGTACACTGTCTTACATGTAAGTTATAATTTCGTAGCATAAATTGTATGTAATTTTATATATTTCAGTCATCGTCTCTACCTCGGATGTTCCGCCTGTTTCGGGCACTTGGTCTTAGGCATCTTCCAATTGTAAATGATGCTAATGAGGTAAGTTTGCTCTAGACGTAAAAAAATGTCAGCACATTCATCCACACATAAAAATTATTTTGGATACTATACTGGATAGTATACTAGAACCAGTATTTTTATTAAACAAAACAATATAAACTGCATCAAATTCAAATAAAATTCAGTATAAAAATACAAATACAAACTTATTTGGTTTAAAAAATATATGTACACCTTGAACTATTTACTTATTTTTGTAATTTTAGGTGGTAGGTATGGTGACCAGAAAAGATTTAGCTAGGTACCGGGTGTGGAAACATAGAGGCCGAATGGGAGTTGAAGAATTACTCCTATCCAAAGATTTATAATCAATATTTTGAACCAAAAATTAGAAATGTTTTATATTTAGTGTAAATATGTTATATTATTATCGAATGCCATGTTTAATTTATATTTTTATTAGAAAAGATATCAATTTATTTATTATTGTATATAAATATATGACAATTATTTTTTATTAATAAATATTATTTATATTAGTATTATGTTTGTATGTATGTCCGCCTATCAATTTACAATATTTAATGATCATTTTGTGAGTGAATAATTTGAACATCCAATTACTGCCTCACCAAAACATTAATTTTTATTCATTTAAATATTATTTTTATAATATTATCCAAATATTCGAATTTCATAATTATGATAAACAATCGCACTAAATAAAACACAGAATATAAAAATCATTTGTAATATTTCTTGTTATACAGCATAATAAACAATAAAAATAAATAATTACAGGGTATATCCAATACTATAATCGCCTAAAAAGTTTAAGGCACATTTGTAAATGCATATTGATTACATAAGTATAAAATAATTGACTTAAATACATTTCAATCACACTACACAAGTCATTACAGTCTTCTTGACGGCATCTCTGGCATATGGTATGTAAGACAACGAGTACCAAGTCATTGCTAAGAATTGGATAATAATAAATAGCAAAGCCAGAATGGCTTTATGTAAAGCAACTGCAGAGATTATTGTCATTATGAGTGATATGAACACAACAACCGTTGCAATTATTCTTGTTGGCGCAAACATTTTCTTGAACTGGTTGAAGGGGCCCATCAGAAAACATGTGCTTGCCATGGAAGTTATATTTCCCAAGGTGTAAAACACCGCAAACGTATTTATGCCTTTGGCGAAAAATAAGGCGAAGCTTCCTAAGAAAGATAACAAGATACCGATTATGAAGCATGCAAGGAAACCTTTGAGCCTTGTTGACCAACTTAAAGTAGCACTTTCATTCAACTGAAATTAGAAAAAATTAAACATTTCAATTGGTCAAATTTTTAGTTATTATTCACATTGAATTTTTAATTGTATGATAATTTTATATTCAATATGAATTGTATTCAATATTTAGTTTTGAAAATATATATATTGTATTGTATTTATTGAATTAATCGAACAATATTTAACAGACAACCTACTCACTTTAAACTTGACAGACATGTTGATATCAGAAAAAAAAATAAGGAAAAATGATAATTTACCTGTGACATAATTCCACTTTCTTCATCTGGAGATTCATCCCCATTAAGTACTCTTCTTAGTTTATCCATCACGGATATATTAGTGTATACGAAAGATTAAAAAATATAAATCAAGTGATTTGCGCAAGATGAAAGCTAAAAATAGCAACAACAGTAAGTTTTATTAGGCTTCTGGATATTAATTTTAAGAAATGCACATTACAATTATACTACCTATCCGTACCGTCATTTAAACAGTAAATGTTGGATTATTTTAAACTTTTCTTTCTTATAAGAAGTTGACATGCAACAGGTAACCAAAGAATGTTTTGAAGGCGGTCAAATGACGTGTTTTGGTCATGTGACTCGTGAATTTATATCCATAGATTAAACCACAAAACACCCTTATTTATAATAAACACGTGTAATTCTTAATTTCTACAAGTACTTTATTAAGACAACATATTAATATAATATCATAATATATTTAATCTGTCAATGATAAGAGATATAAATGAATTTTTATTTCTATAATTATACTAATTTAATAAAATAAAATATTCATTAATTAACCAGATATTTTAACATCAATAAATTTAATTAAGAGATTATAAAAAATATAAAAATAATTATTAGATTTGTATTAAAAAAAATATTTTAAGTAATTGTGGTACATTTGAACTACTAGTTAAACCATAGACAACATTTCTTAGAAGTCCAGGTTATGTGCAATTTTAACATATTTCCAAACCTACTGTTAATATTAAATAGATGAACTTAAATATTGAAGAAATATTTTGTTCAATATTTATTATGATTATTACACATTTCACTACTAATCTGCCCCCGCCCACTTTCTCGATTTGAACTTAGGAGATGGTTTTAACATCAAATAAATATAATTCAGCCAAATTTTCAACTCTTTACCTTAAACAGTTTTCAAGTTTACCCCTTTTGGTTTTATTATTATTTTTTAATGGAAATGGTTGTTGATTTTCCCCTCAATTCTTAAGAACGCATGAAAATCTTAATCTAAATTTGGAAACGCACACCTCTAATTAAATGCGATCAATATATTTTATATTTTATTTAAGATAATTACATTATATTATTTTTTCCAATATTCTTTTATAACCTAAATCAAAATAATTTCCACTTATTAAAAAAATTAAATCTAACAAAATAAATGAACAGTTGACGACTCTTCAATTACAAGCACAATTTATTTAAGTTTGACGCTTTTAGGTATTTTAATTTAGATTGCATGTCTCTTTACAAGTTTTCAATTGTATCTAGAACTTTACATTGACCAATCAAGACATTTTTATATTTTAACCAACTTTGGCCAACTTTGGATGCATGCTTTGTATCATTATCATGCATAAAAATCCATATAATTGAAAAATTATCGTTCGCAAATGGTTCCATTACATCTCTCGTGATTTCTTTATATATGAAACGGTTCATTTTACTAATGATTTTTTGTAAGGGTCTTATATCGTACCAAGGAAAGCAACCCCGACCCACAACTTCAAAGAATTTGTGATCCAAACTTTCAATGGGAGAACGATAAATGTATTTTTTACCATTTGATTGTATTTTATTGAACTCATTACTTCAAAGTACCCTTCGTCTAAATTCTGGAGGATAATTAATACATTTTTGTGCAAACTTTAGTCTTGTTCGAATATTCTTTTTTCATACCAATGGTTTCTTTATTGAAATATATCTTTGCAAGTTTTGTGCATTCAGTCGACATCCTGTTCTACTAGACTCACTAATATTATATGACCCAATTAATTCATTTTTTATTTACCCAGAGAACAAGAAACGATGCCGTTTACTGATTTTTCCAATTTGTCAATAAAAGTTTTTTTTTGTTAGGACATTTTCTTATTGTATTTTCAATTGAGTGTGTTGTTTCATATTTGTAATTTATGTTATTTGTTATTTTCCTCTTCTCTTGAAAGTAGTGTGTCTCTCACTGAAAGTGAATTTATTAATAAAATAATATAAATAATACTAAGAATAAATTCTAACTATTAAGAGTATTAATAAATACATACACAAAATGCAAATACTTTTTGATGTGCTATTTATTTGGCCAATCAATTCAGACTAAGTGCTGTGCGCTAAACGCACTATAATCTCAATGCCTAAAGACATATTACTTTTCCGTTTTCACTTTCTGTAACACAAGCAGTTACTATATTAACAATATATGCGGCTCCCTTACTACAAATCTAAACCAAAACTGACGTAGTGACCCTCCAGGTCCCATCACCCAGCCGAGTCGCTGAACAATTCTGCAGTATATGTCATCAGACAGAAAAGCAGATTTTATTCCTGCTGCTTTTAGCGTTTTGCGGTTTTCCGCCTAATATGTCATAGATCTTACATATGCGTTTAAAACAATATCTCCGACGTTTATAAAATGTGTAACAAAAAAAGCGAAAAAACAAAATTTGAATTAAATTCTTTTATGAAATATCTTATATAAATAAATTTTAAATTTTGTGCTATTTTTCTGGCCAACACATTATTTTTACAAATAAAAATTTTCGTTCGTTTTCGTTTTATTAACAGTGTGAAATTATTGCCAACAGTACAGAAAAATGTCAATTTAAATGTTTTTTAATACCTTTAATATTCCTTTTTTTAATTTTTTAAATATTTTTATAAGTAAACTGCGTTATTTTAGTTGAAAAATTATTTTCCATTTATTTCTCTACTAACGAAACAACTGGTACTTAAAACGAAAGATTAAAAAAATTAGATTTTATTTATTTTTAATATTTCTCTACTTAAAAAAATTATAGTATAACAAACATTTTTTGGCAAAACTTGGCGGTGGATACTTTTTAAAAAGGCGGTTTTGTTTTTGCTCTCAATCATATACATTAGTCGGAAAATGCAACACAATTATATATCTCTAAAACATTCCTGATACTTTTTAAAACCTTGAAGCATTTCACAGAGGTACTCAAACTAGTGCCTGAAACATTATGTTACTATATACATCTTTAGAGGACACTTTAAGTATTATTAATTCAAACTAATTTCGAGTATTTAAAACGAATCCGAATTTGCAATGAAAAACTGGAATTACTGCAGTCAAACCTACAAGGAGAGAGGTAAAATAATGGGGGATAATGTTACAATGTTACACAAATAAGCAGTAAATGTCACCATAGACCAAAGAAGAAACATTTTTTGGGTTCTAAAGGACAGCAAAAGTAAAATCGCAATATTCATTACGATAATGTAATGCTAATGTAATACAAACACAATAGGTGAACGTTTTCAAGAAAAATAAATTGTAGAAATAATAGTCTGTTGAGAAAAAATCACCAATATCATCAATGTGTAATTATTGCTATTATTTATGATAATATATTATATAATAAAAAAATATTAAATGTTATAACCATTGAAACATTTCACAAATTCCTATGATGTATTTTTATTTGTAATGTTTCCTTTAAGTTAAGGTCTAATTTAAAATGTACAATAGAAATTTGTCATAGGTGTAAACTCCTTTTTAAAGGAACCTAGTTTTATATTCTAGATATGTTTTAAGTGTCAACAAAAAAATAATAATAAATACACACAAACCACAACTTTTCTCAGAAGATAATCCTAACATTTGAGTGTCTTGAGGGTTGCTTAATTTATATGATTTTTGATATGAAGTGCTAAATGTTTTGTTTATTTATGTTAGAACTATTTCTAGAACATTATTGATCAAGTCTTAGCTTGTTAAATGACAAATTATAACATAACATACACATACCCTAAGGAATTCTTAAAAAAATACCATCATTTAAAAATTCTAAATGAATGGTTAAATGACTAATGAAATAAAACTCATGTTATTAAAAAAGGATTATTGTATATTTAACTTAAAAAAAGTATAAAACTGTATATTTACATAAACTTAATCTGAAAAGAGAAGAGAGAATTTTCTTTTCTTGAAAAAATTGAGTATAATGGTCTGTTGTTATTATATTGGATCTATAATTTTCGAAATAGGACAATTCTTCTTTTTGCACAAAAAGTAAAGTAGTAATAATTTTTGAAATGCATCGTCCAACAATTCTGTATTCTAAAAAATATTTATTATTACTAATTTTAATATACACTTACTAATCACTGCATACTTCATCTTTGGCAAGACTTTCTAAAACATCATCAAAGTTTATTTTTTCAAATTCCTCTGGTGTTATTGTAAAATCCAACTTTCTCAATGCTGTTATTTGTTTCTTTGAAATCCTATCAAATATTTCCTCTAGTGCTTTCGGCAAATTACTCCTCAAATGCACATAAGTGAGCATCAACTTATTTACTTCCCAGAAATCATCTGCAATATATAAATTTAATTTTAAAAACATACAAATCTGATTTCTTCTTACCCTTTTCGGCCATAATCGAAAAGTAACTAATGTAAAAGTGGTTAAATATATTGTAAAATGAGCACACTACCGTTGTTGTTTGAAAACTTTAAATTCAAACGGTTTAATACTAACTAGAGAGGTTAGGTTTTTGAATTTTGTTGTTTGTATTTGTGCCTAAGTTCACTAGAATGTCAAATAATAATTTATGTATAAAACCTCATACAATATGATTTTAATAAACTGATGCATACAGATAATAATATTTCATTCTCTTATATATGTAATTTTGTAAAAAAAAATTAGGAGTATGTTCTAGGGAATGTTTGATTGACATATATGGAATGTTACTCTATACACTGAAAAAAATAACCTCTGATCAAAAATTAACAAATAGAAAAACAATATTTTATGTTCTGCGAATACTGTTTTAACATTAAAAGATGAATTTAAATAATCTCCCTAAAATATTGGCCTCATGTGGAAACCAAATGAAGGTGCCATTTATTAATTTATTTGAAGGAAGGTCATTGCAATTTCAAATTAGGTTTTCCGAAGGTTATACACTCCTCGAAGAGCTTTACTCTATGTACCTGGGGATGATATAAAGAAAATTAATAAAACTAATGGTTTAGATGTCGACTGTGTTGTTTTAGATTGTGAAGATGGTGTTGCTTTAAATAAAAAAGTAAGGTAAACAAACTAAAAGTGTATGTTCAATTTCAAATTATAAGTTAAGAAATTAGATTTATACAACAAACTAATACATTTTTCTAATCTAAATTTTATTATATATATATATATATATATATAATAAATATGCTTATTAAACATTTAACTTAGGATGCTGCCAGAACAATTATTAGAGATATGTTGGATAAGGGAAAACCACAAAAAGACAGACCATTTGACTGGGGAGTACGGGTAAATTCTGTAGATAGTGGCTTATGTAAAAATGATCTTCAGGCATTATTGACTGCTAAGAACTTACCAGATACAGTGTCTTTGCCAAAAGTTGAAACTACTGAACATATTAAATGGGTAATGTTACATTGGAATAAATTTATAATTTATAATTGTCATCTACAGAGGTAGTTTAGTTTTCAGATCAGGTTGATAGTTTAGTAAAACAAGATAAAAAGGTGAACTTGATCATTTTTATTGAATCTGCCATTGCATTTTTAAATTTGGTGGATATTTGTAAAGCTGCAGATACTTTGTCAAAACAGTGTAAAATAATGCCTTGTGCCCTTGTGTATGGAGGAGATGATTTTGTAGCTAACATTGGGGCAACTAAAACTGAGGAGGGTTTGGAAACACTATATGCGCGACAAAAACTAGTTTTAGTGGCAAAGGCATTTAATTTACAAGCTATAGATATGGTTTATATTAAATTCAAAGGTACCTTATCAATTTCTGTAATTTTTTTATTACAAAAACGTATTTTTCCAGATTTAGATGGCCTTAGAAAACAGTCTGAGCAGGGTTCAAATATGGGCTATACTGGTAAACAAGTTATTCATCCAGGACAAGTTCCTATAGTACAAGATGCATTTCTACCAAATTCTTCAAAAGTTGAATGGGCCACAGGTTTGCTGAAATCATTTGAGGAACATCAAAAAACTGGAAAGGTTCTAGAATTAATTATTTGTATTTTACTTTATTTCAATTTTTAATGTTGTTTTTAGGGAGCATTTACATATAAAGGCAGTATGATTGATATGCCGACAATGAAACAAGCTAAAAATATTGTTGACACTATAAAGATTCTTAAGAAGTAATGTCGTGAATATTTTTTGTAATGAAAGGAATAATTTATACATTAAGGTATAATAATATTAATCTTCCACTTGAACAATAAAATATTTTGTACATACAATTTTTGAGTAGTTTATATCAGAATTCGTGAAACTACTATTCAAATACAAGTGATGATTTTTGTGATACCAATAAAAATGTTCAATCTGTGTAAGAAGAATATCATAAGAATATTCTATTTCAAATACATAAGTGTGATATGATAATAAAAAAAATTATATTGCTGTAATTATTTCTCTTGCGTTGACACTAATTTAATTCCCAAATATATGAATAATTATTGTATTTGTATAATAAACATATTTCCTGGTAATAATACTTTTCAGTGGTTTACACAAGGCAACATACTAAAGAGAAATATATAAAGCAACCTAGTTTCAAGCCATTGGTTTCTGATTTCTACTGGGCAATATTTTCGTTTATGTTAAAAGAAGTATGTATTTTGAATAAAAAGAAAATGAATATAATTTATTTAATATATATTGCACATTTAACGTAATTTCTGCTTCAATATGATACTACTACATTAAACTACTATAGTAGTAGTACTAAAATAGTTGATATGTTGCGATCTTTGATAAAAATTTTAAAATATCCCAATATATCACATGATAAAAAAATAAGTAAAATTGGTAAAGACTAACGATTCTTCCAAATCAATCAAAACAAATACCATTGATAAAATCCTCATCCTCAAAAATTATATAAATTTTTTGTTTTGTTTACATTGAGATAGTAGTTCTGAAGTTCAACCATAGTTCAAAAACCAAATAGTAGTCCAAAAGAACCTTATTCTTTTCTCTCAAACTAACCTCAAACTTGTTCACGTGTACCGAATCAAAAGCGTGTAAACATACCATCATTTGTACACGGGTAGACGATGGGGAAAATAAAAGTTAGAAATACTGCAAAGAAAACCAAGAGTGTAAAAATTAATGGGACAAAGAAAGGTAAAGTTAAGAAAGTATTGAAATCGAAAAACAAAAATGTTTTTGGCACCTCATCTGTGAAAAACATTGTGAAAAAAGATTTCCAAGATGATGACATTGAAGAAACTGTATCAGACCAAGAAACTGAGAATGATGAACAAATAACAAAGGCAAACAGGTATATTTATCAATATATTCAAAATAAAACTATTTGTAATTTTATACATATAAATCAATGTTTTAGTAGTGATTCAGGAAGTGAATCTGATTTTGATATGGATGAGGAACTAAACAAAGCAGACTCAGATGAGGATCAAGATGAACCCAATGACTCAGAAGATGAAGCTGAGCAACATGTAAAATCTTTGGCTAAATTAAAAGAAACTGATCCAGAGTTTTATCAATTTTTACAAGAAAATGACAAGAAATTGCTAGACTTTAATCTATCAGACAATGAGGAAGACCAAGAAGGAGGTGAAGGGGAAGAAGTTGATCCTCTTCATAAACCAGAGGGTGACTTGGAAATAGCCAGTGATGAAAGTGACTATGAGGTATTTAAATTTTCTGTTAGCATGTTCTGTTACATTTCAATGATACTTGTCAGTATACAGAAAAAAATGCAAATTAAACAAATGTTTTCAATATGTTTTTAATGGAGTATTTTTAAGTACTCCTGTGTTTCTAGTGTACTAAAAGTAAAACAAAAAAATTGCAAATTTATTTAACAAAAAAAAAAAAAATAAAAAAATAAAGAAAATTGATTTATTAAGTTTTTTAAATTTTCATGTGAAAAAGAATAGGGACAATTTCAGAATTGCCAAAAATATATGTTTGAGTGCATTTCTTTTTATGTATTTAGTACTTGCTAAGTCTTAATAACTGCCACACATCAACGAGGTGATTCAACAGGCCTGTTTAAAAGCTGAACTTTTTTTGCCAGAAAACCACTTCTTTGACACCTTTGATTTATGTTTCGGATCGTTGTCTTGTTAAAACACCTATCGCAGATGCATTGTCGTCAGAGTATGGCAATAGCTCTACTTAACACATTACATAATTGACACCTTGATAGAAGAAGAATCCCCATACCATAATAGATCCACCTCCAAGATGTTGAAAAAAGTGTCACAAACTTTAAAGGGATGTAATATGGCCTAAAATGTGAAAAATCTTCAATGAACATGAATCTGCAATTAAAAGGTTTATAAGACATTTAGGATAATTTATTCTATCAGACTAGTATACTTTTTTAATCTTATAAAATAAACTTTAAGGGAATATAGCAAAACTTACTGAACATAGGGCCATAAATGATAAATTTTGAAACCTTTGTTCCTCTATAAAGTTTGTTTTGTATCCTTTAAAGAAAAACTATGTAACAGAAAGAAATAATGCTCTGTATCTATAAATCCAGTTATTTACAAGGTTAAAGATTGCAGCACTTTTTTAAAACCCTTTTTAATATATGGAAAATATTTGAAACATATATTTACGTTTAGGGAGAAGATGAAGGTCCTAAAGACAATAGAGTAATCACTTTAAAAATGCTGAAAACATGGAAATCAGATATACAAACAGATAAAACAAATAAAACTATAACAGCTGTTATCCAAGCATTCCATGCAGCTCTCAGAAGAGTGTCTAGTGATGAAGATGCAGACGATGATCCTGTTGTTTATAAAGTTGAGGGTGAGTGAATTGAAAAAATAATTTGACAAATTCATGTATAATAATTATATTGCCCTTAAATAACATAATTTGAAGATATTTTATATAAAAAGTGTAATTAAATCTACAAAAATAAGCAAAATAATTTCTTAATTCAATTTTTATGAAATTGTTAAAATTAAAGTTAAATTGACTTTAAAAAATTAAAAGTAAATATATTAACAAGGAAACGAATTTACACTTAGAAAATATATTTATGTTGTCATTTTTATATGAAAAATTAAGTTTAAAATATAAATTAATTCGGAGAGTTTTAATATTTGATCTCTTTTATTTCTATGTGAGAATGAGCCTAACTGGAAAAGTTGATTTTATGTAACTAACGAATTTCTTTTTCAGGTTCTTCCGTTTTTAATGGCGTTATACAGTTGTGTGTCTTAGAATTAGGATTGGCTGTGAGAAAGTTTTTGGGCATCACCCAGAAAAATAAACTGGCACCGCATAAATCTAAAAAGTTTGCAAAGATAAAACAAACGTTAAAAGGTTATTTTAAAGATCTTCTCAAGGTAATAATTTAGATTTATGATTTTAATCTTGTTTAATTATAATATTTTTAGTTACTGATGGGTGTAACATCATCCAACATACAAACAGTTTTACTGAAACATTTGCATTACATGGCGCCACTTTTAGTCTCCTTCCCAAACATAACAAAACCGTTGTTGAAACGGTTGATATCTTTGTGGGGAACAGCCGATGATTCAGTTAGAGTTGTGGCGTTCTTTTGTGTTCTCCGAATTACCAACAATAATCAAGCCGGATTATTGGATACAACTCTCAAATCAATGTACATAACTTATGTAAAAAATTCGAAATTTGTGAGTGTCAACAACTTAGCATCTATTAATTTTATGAGGAGATCTTTAGTCGAAATGTTCTCTTTGGACGCTAATATGGCCTACCAACATGTCTTTTTATATATACGACAACTTGCGATCCATTTAAGAAACGCCATAACTGTAAAGAAGAAAGAAAACATTCAGTCAGTTTACAATTGGCAGTTTGTCAATTCCTTGAAACTTTGGGGAATATTATTAGCAACAAATTATCATAAAACCCAATTCCAGCAGTTGGTGTATCCATTGGTTCAAGTTTGTTTAGGTACAATTAAGTTGATTCCAACTCCCCAGTATTATCCTTTAAGGTTTCATATTATCCAAGTCTTAATGGATATTTCTAAGAACACTGGAGTGTATATACCCATTTTACCATTTATTCTTGAGGTAAATATTTATAATAAATTTTGCATGGGTTTACTTAAATTTTATGAAACAATTTTAGGTTCTTTGCGGATACGACTTCAACAAGAAACATCAGAAAGTATCTATGAAACCTATGAATTTCACATGCGTGTTAAGACTCTCAAAATCACAACTTCAAGAGAATGGTTTCAAAGATGCAACCATTGACATGGCATATGGTATTTTGTTGGAATATTTAAGCAGTCAATCAAATTCTATAGCTTTTCCTGACTTGAGTCTTTTATGTACAATACAAGTAAGTAAACCATTAAAATTACACTAACATTATTTAGATTAGATTAATAGATTTTTATACACAAACTATTTTATTTTAGTTAAGACAGTTTTTAAAGAAAAGCAAAAACGCCAATTATAGTAGAAAAATCAAACAAATCCTAGAAAAAATTGAACAAAACAGTACCTTCATACAAAACGAACGTAAAAAACAAACATTCAACCTGACTGATTATAAACAAATAGAAGGATGGGAATCCCAGATCAGAGCTAAAGGTACACCTTTGTCCACATATTATGAAAGCTGGAGTAAATTGAACAAAATAAAGAAGAATAAACAATTTACAAATAACGAGGAACTGGGAGAATACAATTTACCAAAGTTAAAGAAAACCGAGAAGAAGGAGACAAAACCAGTCGAAGGACCTGTTGAACTATTCCCAAGTGATTCAGAAGATGAGGGCGAGACGGTTCTGGAAAAAACGGGAGAAAAACGTAAAAGAGGCAAACGAGGTAGCAAAAATAATCCGAAAATTGTTAAAAATGATATTGGTTCAATTAATGATACTGATGAGAAGGATATTGTAGAAGATATTAATCCTGATGATTGGTAATTTTTATGTAATATTTATATAAGAAAATAAATTTTTAAACACCATCTGCTGTTGTTGTGTTTCTCTTATATAACAAGCTTGTCGAAATAAAACATTTTGTAATGCCGACAACAACGGTACTATACTTATACTAATACTCTTAACACGAAAATTTTATTTACTTCCATCAATCCACCGTTCAATTCATCGTTTATTATATCTTTTTCGTAAATTTATGATTACCTTCCTCCTGGAGTAATTTTCGCACATTAATTCTACACGAATTTACTTTTTCTGAAATTTGGTGTATCAATTTCTGGGGAGTTTAATCCAGTGGTGTAGTTATATTTTCTATAAAAAATTTACTAGTATGATTTCTTCAATTTTCATACCTAAAAAATGACCTTGTAGGTTTTGATTTTGGTTCAAAAAACGTGACATTATCTATAAGTACATATTTTCAAGACAACAATTGAAAAAAAGTTTATGAAGAAGGGTAGAAGAACGATTCAAATTATTACCAAGATTGTTTTCTACACATTTGAATATTACGAAATAGGTTTGTAACTAGTATATCTTTGAAAATTGAATTTGTGAAGCACTATCAATTTTGAGTAAATCAAACAACGATTTAAAGAACATTTGCAGAAAATATGCCAAGAAGGGCACTCGCAGGTTCACTTTCAAGTGAATATATTGCCTGAATTAATAAAGATCGTGTCCGAATATTATTCTCTGATGAGTTTCTTTCTTGGGGTGACATAAATGCGAACACTCATACGGTGTTTGTAATAGTGGATAGAGGATAGCTAACTGTACGACGGTACATCATGGAGATTTTAGAAAATCATGTCATTCCTTTTGTACCATTTGTTGAGAATAATTTTATGTTGATGCTGACCGTCCGATTGGTGCAACAGTACTTTCAAGAGGTCGAAATTGCTACAATGATTTGGCCTTCCAGAAGTCCAGATCTCAACCCCATTGAGCATATGTAAGATATGATAGGTAGTCGAATGAGACAACTTTCAAACAATTTAAATGACCTTTTTTAAAATTGGTCGAAAAATTTGGAAAGAAATCACTCAAGACTCAATTTTTAGCATGAGAGATGGCTGACAAGCTACTATGCATGCAGAGGGGAAATACGCAATATTAATTTTATTTAATTTATTATAAAGAATATTTAATTGTTTGTGTTGTAATTGTTATTTTTACCGTCTTAGAATGATTTTTTTGTAATAAATATGTTTTTCATTTAAAATTTTTAAAAATTTATCTTCAAATAATAATATTAATTCATTTACAAAATTATGCGTTAATTTTGATACACACTGTATTTTCTACTGAGAAAAGTTAACAATTAAAAACAGTTTTTTAAATAAAATTCACCTGTTATATTTTTTTTATTTTATTAGTTCATCATAAACTTTATTTTTTATTATTGAAATTGCAGCTAATAAACTTGTGATATATCATATTTTAGAATTTATTGTTCGACTAACGTGATTTTGGAAATTCAACTGAAGGTGTCCATATATATATAAAAGGACGTGACGTGACTGAATTGGCCATAACAGTTCAGAGATAAAAAAAAGCTACTGATTTATCATGACCGATGTTATGTATAGACATCAAATTAACATGGTAAGTTTAAGATGATCATTTTTTCGCACAAAGAAAACGATTATTTTGTGATAACGATTCGAGTTATCATTTTATTAGACGCTATTAAAATTGAATTTTATCAGTTTGATTCGCGCATGCGCGCACAGTGACTTGCGTACGAGGTAGGAGGCTTCCACCCATTTTTTGTGAACAATTTTTGTAAAATTTTGCTAATTTTCCGATACATTTCTCATTTAGTTCGCACAAATCCGTTATGTAAGTACAATATGCACAATTTTATAGTGCGGTTCTGTGTTATTTACGAGAGATAGGCCGGCATTCCGGTGTACAATCGTTTTCCGCGGTTTCTTTCGATTTCCCAAACAGAAATCAGACCAGTTACCCAAAGTGTTGGTCGCTAATTGATAAATTGTGTGATTCGTGTGTGGGTTTTAGTTATATTTTGTATTGTTTTTGTGCTGTGTGCCGGATTTAACCTCAATTATTTTGCGCCTTTGTTTATGAGTCACTGGAAGGCATAAACCTATAAAAGAGCCAAGTGCGGTTTAAAAATACGTTTCTTGTTTTCGTTAAGTGAATTGATTTATTATCGCACACCGAAATAACTTGAAGGCTCGCATCCTGCTTCAGAACCCCCACATAGTCTAATAGGGATTCACTTGTAATTATTTATTTATTTGTCTTATCAGAATCCTTCGTATGCGTATAACGTGCAATAAACATTACTTGTTCGTGGATAATTTATGAAAACACATTTTAAGGGATTAAAGTTTCAACTAAAAAATTAACTCCCGAATTTCCTGTAAAATATTAAAATGGCTATATTTAATCAGTCTGATAAGAATTTTCGCCACGTACGCTATAAGTATTTTAATAGAAGTAGTTAATAATTAATTAAACGTCCTCAGTAACGCTGTTGAATTTTAATTATGTTTGTTTATGTTTTTATTGTTGTTTTATTACAAGCTCTGCTTTAAAAAATATTTGTAGCCAATGTCATTTCAATGCATAATTTTCTTTAGTGTCATAAATCCTTCCAAATTCCATAAACGTAATGTTTTATAGTATAAATCAGCATATCATAGACTGTGTTAATCAATCACATTAAATTAATTTTCTGAATGCACAACCTGAATGAGACAAGTTTCTAAAATAATAGTTAAGATAATAGAATAAGTTATTAACAGATAAGAATGTGATGTTTTAAACAAAAATTTGAAATGAATCATTTTATTGCATATTGAGACATTGTTGATATTACTCGTTTTTAATTAATTAAAAAGTATAAAGTACATAAAATTAGTTAAATATTCTGTTATCAATAAATTCAATATTAGATTCGATATTTTATTTTAAAATCAGTCTTTTTATATTTATATATTATATTTAATTTCTATATTTGACGGAATTTGGTAAATAATCAATGATAAATGTTAGGGTTCGGCTGATATATCAGCATCATCAAAATTTATACCGATGCCTCGGTTTTTTCGTATGTGAATTGAAATCCAAATATAAAAGTCTAAATTAATCAATTCGATTCTCGTTTATAATTCTTCAGTCTCATAGATAATATGAACTTCTGTTTACCATACATTACAACTTCAAAATTTGTTTTCTTCTTCATGTAAAATAAATATACAGTGGTGGTCAGAGAAATAGCACACGTTACTATTTAATTAGGAAATGTACATTTTATTTAAAATTATTAAAAATTATTTATTTATTTAATATTTTATGCCTAACTTAAAAAAATGTTGGATATACTTTTTTCGTGTGGTCGCTTGTATCGAAGAGGTACAGATTTAACGAGATATTGGCAACGTTCAAATTTGAAATTAACTCAAATTCCACGGCTTCAATTAATAATATATATATATAATTCATCTAAATTTTAAGTTTTTTGGTGTTCTAATCGAGCCTTTATGTCGTTCCGTAAGTTTTCAATTTGATTTATTTTTGAACTTGAGCTATCGAGAAGCTCAACAATTTTCAACAGCTTTGGACGTATGCTTCGGATCATTATCATGCATGAAAATGTATGTAATTGATAAATTATCGTTTTGTAAGTGGTTCCATAACACCTCATGATATCTTTGTACATTACACGGTTCATTATACCAATAATTTTCTGTAATGGTCTTGCTATGAAAAGAAACCACAAACCATAATGTTTCCTTCACCGTGTTTCAAAGTTTTTGTAGTATATCTAGGGCCCAAAATTTTATTTGGCGGACAACGTATTATTTACCATTTGATCTATCCTATTCTATTGAACTTGAGTTCATCACTCCAATAACTACATTTTTATCTTTTAATCAATTTTTAACAACCTATTTAATTAGTAAATTATCATTGCCAAATTGCTCCATTACGTCTGTCCTCATATCTCTGTCCATTTTATTAATAATTTTTTGTAATGGTCCTATACCATGTCAAGGAAAGGAACTTCTTCTACCCTTCCTCTATGTATTTTTTACTATCTGATCTTGTTCTATTGAACATGGATTCATCACTTCAAAATACCCTTCGCCTAAATTCTGGAGAATAATTACATTTTTGTGCAAACTTTTAGTCTTGTTCGAATTTTCTTTTTTGATGCCAATGGTTTCTTTACTCAAGTATGTTCTTGCAAGTTTTGTTCATTCAGTCGACGTCTGATTGTTCTACTTGACACATTGATATTGTATGACCTAATTAATTAATTTTTTATTACCTAGAGAACAAAGATGTTGTTTATTAATTTTTCGAATTTGTCTGCCAATAAAAAAAGTTGTTTTTTGGTTAGGACATTTTATTGTATTTTTATCTGATTGTGTTGTTTCATATTTGCTAATAAGCATTGTAAACCATTTTACGAAAGCATCATAAGTTTTTTAGCGATGTCATCAGTATTTAGATCTTGATGTTTCATGTTAATTATTATTTTCATCTCTGAAAGTGAATTTATTTAATAAAATGATATAAATCTTACTAAGAATAAATTCGAACTTAACAGAGTATTGTTAAATATATACACAAAACGTAAATTCATTTGAATGTGCTATTTCTTTGGCCAACCAAATCAGACTAATGCATGCGTTTAAAGTAATATTTCCGCCGTTTTTAAGAGATGTGACAAAAAAGTAAAAAAACGTATAGAATATCGAAATACATTTTTTATATTGACTGGACAAATTAAATACTTATGATATACCTTACAAGATTTTACAAATTTTAAATTTTGAACTCTCTCTTACCACCATTATGTTCATATTATTATCAGTATCTACTATTGAATTTTTTTTTATTTAATAAAATTTTGAAAACTATTATTTGTATTTGTATAATGTATTAATAATTAATTAAAACATTATTTTAGAAAAAGATCCATCATGTCCGAAGAGGCAACAGTGACCACTCCTGAGGAATTGGAGAACGAGAACGAATCATCGTATAAACCACCGCCGGAAAAGACCATTGAAGAAATCTTGCAAATTGATCAGGAAGATGAGAGTCTTCGGAAATACAAAGAGGCCCTTTTGGGACAGGCTCAAGCTGGTGCAGTCATAGTCGGTTAGTAAACTGTACACAATTAATACTTTTATTGGAAAAATTAGCCAGAATAACCTGTTTTAATGTACTGTGTAATTTTTAATTATGTTAATTACAACTTTTTTTTTTCAAAAATACATTTTAACAAGAATTACATATATTATGGAAATATTTATTTACATATATATCAGTGTTGCTTTAAAAATAGAAATTCAAGGATATTATTTATATATTTACATGTTACAATTTTTATCAACACATGATAATCACAATTTTTAGACAAAGCAGACAAATTATTAAATATTATGTTTCAGTTAAAAATGTTAAAACGTGCAAAATAAATAACTTCTTTGTTTAAAAATACGCAATAGTTTTCATAATGTTCTCAATGGAACCTTAATGTCTGTAGAACCGGACAATCCAAAGAAAGTTATCGTGAAAAGGTTGGTTCTGGTGGCGCAGGACAGACCGGAAGTCGCCCTTGAACTGACTGGTGACATTTCAAAGTTGAAAAAGGAGACGTTCGTCATTAAGGAAGGAGTGTCGTACAAAATCAGGATCGAGTTTATCGTTCAAAGGGAAATCGTCCACGGACTCAAGTACATACAAAAGACGAGCAAAATGGGTCTGACAGGTAAGAAACACTTTGTATCCTGATGTTGTTTGTAATGAATTAAAGTGTAGTCTAGGTGAACATGATTTAATAAATTTAAATATGTGTTCATGGCAAAAATTAAGAAATACTTTTTGATTTTTGCGACCGGAATTTTACAGAAACAGGTAACTTTAGAATTTTGCAAGACAATTAATTATGTAATACAAATTTTTCTTGGCTACAGATTATTTTTGGCTTCTTCTTTTTATCATCAAAGGACTAAAATTATTATATAATCTCATCACTGTTCATGTTTTTTATGATTTCTAAAGCTAAAATGTTTTTAACTTTTAAGTCACGCTTCTATTGTGTATTTTTAGTGCAATATAAACTAACGTTATTGTTAGCTGGCAAACAAATTCATGAAGTCATAAAGCATTTTATTTTTGATATATTCTATTACCGTGCTGTTATTGCACTAGAATTTAATTTTACTCTATTAATAGGTTCATTCTACTGTTTAATTAACGTATTTATGTATATCGAGAACTTTCTATGCAAAATCGACTATAATGAATTTATTTAGTTAGGTAATAATATTTAATAAAATACGTTCCCATTGAAAGTAACCTAAACTAAATTAATTCTATGCAATTTTTATTATCGTCGATTAGTTGTTTTTCGTTTGCTTTTTCATCATTAACATTTTTGCATAATAAAATATTGATCTGCATTTTTGTTTCTGTTATAGTAATTAGTTAGTATCATAACGATTTTTCACCAACTCCACACTGTCAATTATCGATCAATGATTATTTTTAAATGGGGTTTGCAGTGGACAAAATGGTACATATGGTGGGCTCGTATGCCCCGAAGTCGGAGATTCAATCGTACACCACCCCGGCTGAAGACGCGCCCCACGGAATGATGGCACGCGGAAGCTACTCGGTGCAATCCTTGTTCACCGACGATGACAAGAACGAGCACCTTAAATGGGATTGGACGTTTGAGATCAAGAAGGATTGGAAAAATTAATTTAAGGTAAGTTACATCACTGTTCATTATTTATTTTCGTTCTTACATTAATGTGTGTCAGTTTGAAGAAAAGTATTCAAATAATTACTTAACTAAATTTTTGTTTGAATGGTTCAAATTGTTTATTATCTTTAAAATATTAAATCTAATCACATTACATAAAATTTTGGATTGAACAATCAAGCAAAAATTTCTTGAAATCGATTTTCTTGTTTTGAAATATTAATATTTATTTATGTTATTTTTTAGGTAAACCTGGAACCAAGTATTATCAAAATATCCAAAGCGTCATTTTATACCTACATATACAAAAAAACCTTTTGAAAAGTATTTACAAGAGCCTTTTTGAACATATACTGATATTCCTATTGGTACGGACCGCCTTAAATCATCTAGCTCATTAATTTTTTAAGTAGTCACTTAAGATTTAAGTTTATATTTTGTAAGTCATATATACCTACTATATTCTTATACCAAACCTTGCAAAGTGTTTGTATTATCGAGTTACAAGACGAAGTACGTACAATAATTAAGCAATAATATTCTGGTTTTCATTTTTTAGCAGTTTTATGCCAATACATTTTGTGTTTTTTGGATTTTGCTCAATTATGCAATATTATTATTTTAACCAGAATGTTTGTTTTTAAAACCTGTAATATTGCTTTTTGAATTAAAAGTTTGTCCCCTCAATTTGTGTTTTATTATTTTAATTTAGCATTACCTCAAATATGTTATTAATTTCAACATATCACATTAACTATTTAATTGTATCAGGAGCAAGATCAACGATGGAGATTGTTAATTAATATTAAGTTTAAATCGGTATTTGACATATTTTATAAATTAGAATTGGCCTTTTCTGTACAATTGGAAATGTTTGACTTATACAAAATTTGAATATGAATGATTTTAGACTAAAATGTGAAGTTATATGGCGACATGTGTTAATATGTAATTAAAGAAGATACAAGACAAATTTATATATATTTTTACTTTATAATTCATTTCTTCGTTTTTTCACATTTCGATTTATTATTTATGCATATAATTGATAATGGTACAAGTTACTGAAGTTTACATAAATTTTTATCTATTGTCTTTTAGGAGACAATTTCTTCTAAAAAGATGTCCACTGTATTTTACATTGATTAGTTGTTTAAATGAATATATGTCAATTTATTGTAAATATATTCAGCTATACAAAAAAAGAATAAATAGAATCAATGAATCCTTGTTAAGAAATAAAAAGAAGTGTGTAAGTGACAATATAAACATTTCAAGTTTTTTGTTATTCAACCTGATTTGTCAGAGTAGAAAAATATATTAGTGGTTGGAATTATTATTATCAAATATGTTGATTAAACTATTTCATGATTTAGTTGAGCTTCCAATGCTCAAAACATTTACTAAATCAAATAACATTTTATTATTTAAAGTAAAGAACATTAATTATTGTAACATGTATTTAAAATTTAAACATAACAACAACTATATTTTATTTTAAAGTACTGCTATCAAATGGAATAAGATTAATTTCACTACACAATTCACTCATTGGTTGCTCCCACCTCTTTTCAAAATAAATGTTCAACAGGAAATTCATATTTTTTCCAGTTTCTATTGCCCAAGGTAAATAATGATCAATATACAGTTTTCTATGTTTTGGTTTCAGTCTTATTGGTCCGAATATTGCACCACTTATGCACATAGGCAGTTTGGTTTGTATTGCTTCCACCCATTTAACTGTAACTTCACCCAACATATGTGTAGGCATTCCTAACACTGTGTGGAAAATATCATGAGCCTCTCTGTATCTTTGTATAACATAAGCCAATTCAATGTCATCAATAAATTCCACTGTCATTCTTGAGTCAGGAGTAACGTTGTTTTTAACAAGAAATTCGCTGTACGTCTTTCCTAATGTGCCTTCTGGTAATTTTTTTAAATATTCCAAATCAATTGTTTTTGTGTTTATTCTAGGCCTGGTTTTCAAAATCTCATAACCTTCCGTAGAGTCTAGCATTTTTTGATGCATTCCCTTTAATGCATTAAATCCTGTGGTCTCACTCAGGCATGCAATCATGTCTCCTCTGTAAGGGTCTAAAATTGAAAGGGCAGCTGATCCAACAGTTAAAATACTTCTTTGAAATGTATTGATTTCCACATGATTTTTATGAAAATCATCTTCAAACGTTCCAGTGCTCACATTACAGGATTGTAAGTTTATAAAAATTGGGCGAAATCTTTTTGTCACTGTTCTAATGACACTCATTTTAATTTAATCATGTTTCATAACCTAGTTGAAAATGATATTTTTTGAACTACTGCTATGCAATAAAGCTTTAAAAATTAAATACATACATATAATTAAAATGAATAGGGAATGTTTATAAATATAATTTTAGTAATAGTTTCATTAATTACTTACGAACATAATTTAATAAATGGAACTAAAACACAATTAAAACACTATTTAGTAACATTGGAGCTACTATTCTTGTTGACATTTTATCCAAAATGAATATATACAAGTGCCAGATTTTCACATTAATATTCCTTAAAAAGTGTTAAAATGTGGTCACAGTATGACGAAAACTTGAGTGAAAATGCATTTTACAAGGAAATCAGTACACAACATAGTGACATTCTCACAAAGTCAAGTGAAGAAGGTTGGATTATCACTGTACCGAGACAAGGTAGTTGGGACATAGATGAACTGAATTTTGAAACAATTCTAGATCATATTTTGATTCATGATGAAGGATCGGAGTTTTCTACACTTAGCAAAAAGCATTTAACAGTACTAGATAAAAGAATATTGACTGAAAATAATTTAACATTCAATAATCCTGTTGAAATTTTATTTGAAGAAACATTTTACATTGACAAGAACTTGAAATGTACGGTATGGTGTGTTGAAAGACCTTTATTTATCAAATATGTAAGCAAAATACATCACAAAATATGCCTGGAGAATGTTCATGATTGCATTGATTTCTTGTGGGTCGAGTCTCTTTCACATCAACTATTGGAACACATACAGATACAAGCAAATGAATTTATACTTCAACATGAGAACTTTGAAACTGAAAATTTACAAGAACAGAAGGATCTTCTTGGCAAATTATATTCACAGTGTCTGCAAACTTGTCTAAAAAACACTCATATAAGAGACAAATCCTCAAATCCTATATTTCTGGAGAATTTGAAAATCTCTGTGGAGACCTACATGCATTATTGTTTAGGCAGAAAGTTACTAAGTGCTGTTAACACTTTAATGTGCAACTCAGATTCTCAGTTCAACAAAATCACCAGAAATTCCAGTTACCTCCAACTTCAAGATTTGAATATACCATCAAGTTTAAGTGACATTGTAACTGCAGTGAAATGTGAATTGAACAAAATTAATAGTTTTGTGACTATTTTAGATAAAATAAACTGTTTGCAACGAACTTTTAAATTATTAAATAGTTATGATATCAAATATTGTTTTACCACAGATGATGTACTAAACATATTAGTTTTTGTGATACTTAAGTTAAACATTAATAACTGGTATGCTAATTTAGTTTACATCAAAGATTATAAGTTTAGTTCATTGAATGTACACAATGATTTCTTTTTAACTTCCATTGAAGCTGCTCTCGAATTCATACGCAGCAACGAGTTTTTAGGCATCAAAGTTAAGTCAATAAGGCAAGATGTGTCTAGTCAATTTGCTGTGCAATATGTATTTGATTACATCCGATTAGGGAATTTAAAAATGGTTAAAAGTATTCTAAAACAAAAAAAAGTTAAAGCCAATATTGAACAAAACTTGAGTCTGTGTCACCCTCTATGTTCTTGTGATGAATGCGAAAAGATTTTAAAAAATTTAGAAAAACAAATAGATGTGAACATAGATTCCAAAAACGAAAATGGTCAAAGTCTTCTTACTGTTGCAGTCTTGTATGGTCATTGTGATTTAGTTGAATTTTTTTTAACCAACAACTGTAATATAAACACCATTGATTATTTGTGCAGAACACCTTTGCATTATGCAGCTTCTAAAGGATATCAAGATATTCTTCTGTTGCTAATTAATTTTGGCGCAAATGTAAATGCGGTAGATGGTGAAAAAAATACTCCTCTTCATTTAGCTTCTGAAAACGGTCATGAGAATTGTGTTAAAGCTTTAATTTACTCATCAGTCAATATAAAATTGGACTTATGCAATTTCTTTGGTGACACACCAATGCATTTGGCAGCGAAATGGTCTTACCTTGAGATATTAAAAATATTATCAGAAAATGGTGGTTATGCTCATGTAAAAAATAGACGGAACAAAACTGCTTTAGACATAGCATCAAATTATTATTCCAGAGTGTTGCTTGAAGATGCACCCGAGATAATTACAAACAACAACAGCGAGCCTGATTCTTCTTTAGAAATCATTGACTGTGGTCAAGTTATATTTATCAGCGAAAATCATGGTGTAAAACCCAGAAATTTAGAACAGTTGAAAAAAATAGATCTACTATTGAAGGCCATTGAGAACAATGATTTACCATTAACTTGCTTCTATTTGGGATTCAACATTGAAATAAATGAAACCGAAGAGTTAAAAGAAAAATGTCATCCACTATGTTACTGCCCAAAATGTACTACTGAGGGGGAATTTTTAATATCCAATAAAAAGGATGCTGTTTTAAGTGTAAATACTTGCAACGGTTTTGGGTACACACCGTTACATATGGCAGCAAAGTTTGGAAGACACGAAATTTTGCGTTTGCTGTTAGATTCGTCTGCGCAATTAAACGTTAAGACTTATTCGACGTTGTATACGCCACTTCATCTGGCTTGCATGAACCAAAGAATTAAAGTTATAAAGGAGTTATTGAATTGCGGTAGTTGTAAGATAGACGAACCTGATAGCAAAGGCAATACTCCCTTGTTTTATGCAGCGACGAAAGGTTTCACAAAAATTGTCGAAATTTTATTAAATAACGGCGCCGATGTAAAGAAAAAAAATATGTCTGGAAAAACTATTTTACAAGAAGTCGAAGATAGACAGCTATTTGGGATATTGGCCATTTTAAATGAAAATAACAAAGAATTCACCAAACGTAACGATGGTTGGGTATTTTTTTAAAATAACCCTGCATATGATCAATTAAGTCATTTAAATAATAAGTCTTGAATAGAAAGTATTCAATAATAATCCTGATATTTTTATATAACATTTTATTGTTAATTTTGTTTGTTGATTATTTTTGTTAGTATAAGTATATATGTATATTTTATACTGATATATGGTGTTAATAAAATAATTTACCTAATTAAAATTTGTTTTTTCTATTTTGTACAAATAATAATCATATTATTATTATTATTGTTATAAATATTGCGTTGTCTTATACAATGTGACCCATTTGACAGATTTGGAATATACCCATTTCAGGGAGTGCTTAATCCTGTGGTGTAGATAGGTTTGCTAGAAAAAAATGTCGACGATTTTTTCATTTTTCATGTCTAAAAAATTACACTGTAAGTTTTAATTTTGAGTCAAATAACGTGAAATTTTGCCCGTAAGTACATATTTTCATGATTTACAATTGAAAAATTAATGTTTGCCAAAATCGGACAAAGAATATAAATTGTTTGGAGGTGTCCCTCTTTCAAATGGGCTACACATATTCAAAAATTTTGTAAACCGGAACTAACCCCAAAAATTGGGATTTATTTAATATCAATATTATTTTTTTTTCTGTAAAATTATTTTTATTAACTATATCAACGAAACTAATTTTTGAATTTAATTTTTTAATGTTTCCAATTTAAATAATTATCTGAAGCTAATTATGTAACCAAAGGTAGAGGTAATGTGGATGTTTTTATTTAGAGGGTAATAATGAAACAACATAATTAACAATACTTATTAAAAATTTTATGTATACAGTTTAAAATATAATATACAGTGCTATTTATATACTATCTACAATATAGGCACATAATATCGCAAATATACAATGTGTAACACAAAAATGTACACTGGTTAATACAATAATAAATCATATAATGAAAGGAATGAGAAAACAATTAACAAAACAAGATTATGTTGTGAATAATTAACAAAATTAAAAATAAAACAGAATTTAATTATGCAATATGTATAAATTGGTTGAAGATTAAGAGATTATTAGTACTTTTGTGACAACATTTGACTAATTAGAAAATATGGAAATATGATTTACTACAACCTCTATAGAGGAAAAACAATAAATATAAGTTACTCACTCATTTTTTGCATTCACTTTATCAATGTCTTATTAATAGATTAAAAAATAACTTTTTATTTTAGGAGAATTTGAAATATTTAATCAATTATTTCACTTTAATATTATAAAATATAATTGAAATATACACTATAAGTGAGCTAAAATTTCCATTTCAGATGGTATTTCAGTAATTTGTACCGAATTGGTGTTGTTTTCAAGTTGCGAACTACCGCTCACTGTCACTATCACTGGACTTTGATCACTAGTTTGCACAATTGTAACAAGATTACCATCTTTGCTGCCTTCTAGATCACTAGTGCTACCTTTCAGAAGCATTTTCAAGGGATTGATGTCGTTTTCCGGGTCCAATTTTAAGGAATCCAAGGTGATATTGTCCAAAGCGATGTCCTCTTCTGTACTTCCCAATATGTTAACTACATTTACCACAGATCCCCCATGATTCGACTCTGATAGCGACAGTGATTGTTCCCTACTATGTAGTACGGAGTTAGTTTGAAGAGTGCCTTGACGATTTGAGCTGTTTTGTGAACGATATGAGGGCGGGCAGCTGTACTCTGATTGCGTGGCGTCCCGCCTGCTAGATAAAGGAGCCCTAAAACAACGAGATTTTATTTAAATCATGATTTCTTTAAATACAACAGTTATACAAACCTTAATAAACTTCCAGCATGGCTTCTGTAAGTCGGTGGCGGCGAAACAGCGTTTTGTATTCCAGACTGTAATTGCGGTGTGTTACCCCGGTCCAACAGCAACAATCTCAGTCTGTACTCCTGCATGGAAGCCTGGTAACTGGGAGGCGGCGGTCTGTATTGGAATTCGGGGTACATCATGGCGGCGTAAGGATGATGCGGTCTACCGTACGACGGCGGAAGTCTAGGTACGAACCGGCGAGTGCAAACGTCCACGGATTCAGTTGAGCCCAAACCCAACATTGACCTGCATGTGGAGGAGTCGTGAGAGGTCAGTCGCCACGCAACTCCGCTTACTGTCACTAGAACTATTCCAACGCCTGAAAAAGAAGACGAACAGTTAAAGACATTGGTTTCAAAATACGTTTCTCGTTAAATCGTCATGATGAAAATTGTAACAAATTACACATGATTTATGTAGAAAATTGAAATACTGTGACATGGAAGTGATTTACTAGTTTGCCGTAAAATCAATAGGATAAGGTAGTAAATTTTTAACGATGTAGCCTCGTCATGCATAAAAAGGGCATTTCCGCAAAAGCGTCAGAAACCTGAGCCGGAGGCAGAAGAAAGAAAGCATCAAAAGAATGCCATCAAACGAGTTGTGTGAGGTCTTTAAATATTGTATAAACACTCAGTTAGTTAAGGAGTTTAGATTAAATGAAAAGATGTTCCGGTTAAACAGAGAGAGGACACTAACTTAAAAATAAATGTGTTGATAGCTCGGTGGTAGATGTGAAGCCACTGCCTCTTCCGGAAACCGGGGAACATATGTGATGTGAGCTTTATGATTTAGAAAATGTATCTAGTGTTACATTACAGACCGTCTTAATGAGAGATGAAGATAGAATTTCGTGTGTTCGTATTTATTTTACTTTGATGATTTAAAAATATTCTGGAGAGCTAACAGCTTTGTTTATTTTAGAGAATTACATTGAAATTTAAGGAAATCAAGTATTTTAGAATGATATTATAAAAACTGTCCTTTGTTATGACAATCAAAGTCCTTTTATAGTTCAGATTAGTGTGTAATTTGAATCTGCCGAAAATTAATTCCCCACAGCGAATGGAAATCCCGGTCAGCATGCACTACACATCCAGCAGGAATAAGCGATAGAGTCCCGGTCTCACATCTGACCTTTCGCCATGGTTTATGCACCGCTCATTTCAATTCCCCCAGCGCGACGGGAGCATGAGTGTACGTGATATGTAATAATTAATTAGAATGTCCATGTTTTATGTCCGCCCGGACAATAAAAACAAAAGCGTTTGACACGTTGGCGGTCCCGTCGTTTAGCTAATTGCTCGATGCCATTCTGACGCACGTTTTTGGATTTATGTCGGTGGAAATGGGACGACAGGATTTTTAAAAGTGCCGAGAAAATTTAAAATTAAACACGGATTTAAAATTTCTAACTCGCATCAAACATGATTTCTCTGTGACGATCACTGAAAGCATTTTGTTATTGCTTTTTTTAATATACTGCTTGAAATCGTGTGGTTGTTTTTAATTTCCATGAGTGTCAGTGTAATTAAAGTCAGTAATTGTTAAAATATTATAATCATATTGTAATATAAATTTTTTTAAACAAATATAAAAAAACACTTTGAAAGTTGAAACTTTATTAATATAGAAAAGTTTAAGCAACGTTTAAAGAAATAGTTGAAAACAGTTATCATACTGAATGAACTTCACGTTCAATTGGGATGGGTCATGATGCATTTTATAGAATAACAGTTTTACAATTTACATGTGTCATTATAATAAATGTTTGCGTAAATACATGCAAGTAGTACGACATCCGCATGCTAAAATGGTGTGACTAAATCTTTTTTATGTAAATAATTAATATTATAACCGAAAACGTGACATAATTGTAACGTATTTAATAAATTAAATTTATATTAATTATTTTCCGTTTAATTAATTATAAAATAATTTCAAGTGAGTGTTTAATTTTGCTTGATTGGTATTTTATAACAAGTAGAATTCCATTCATTATTAAACATTGTATTAAACTATATATAATATTGGAAAATTACTTTATGCTCTTGAGTTTTTTCTACATTCTATTTAAAACATTTTTTTATATTAAAAATGGTGTATGTCAAGTGCTATGGCAATGAAAACATTCAAGATGAACTACGTTAAGGTCGTTCTGAAAGTTATACCAATAAAGAAATTAAGCAATTCTTCGTGCGACATGTTTGAAATAGACCAGTCATTAAATTATGATGTATCAATCATTAGAAAGAGACTTAATGCAATGAATTTCATTAAAAAGATTGACAAATGGATTCCACAAAAACTAATTGAGTATAACATAAAACATTTGACGATTACCAATTCTCTTCTTGCATGCAACGCAAATGAGCCCAGCCTTTTATTTATTATATTGTTACATACGATGAAAAATAGGAGAATTACCACAATTCTCGACAGTGTGGAAAATGGGTACAGCTGGCAAACCTGGTGGAAAGTCTTAACTCCAAACAGGTTTTAATGACTATGTGGAAAACTGTGTGAGGTATTTCACTGGTCAAACACTTAATAAAACTCTACTGCGCACAATTTAACTCTATTCAAGACTTTTAAGTTGATATGAAGGACTGCTTCTTTATGACAACACAAGACCATAGAGTCTCAAAAGGAAGCTTCAAGTACATGAGACTATTTATTTTAGTGATTGAATTTTGAAGGGAAGGTCAAAACTGAGGTTGATGTTTTCTTTACTTTCGTTTAGTTTCAAGAACTCAGAATCTTCTTCTGGCATAATTGTGCTTGTAGAACATTTAAAAATTTATTTTTTCAGAATTTAGTATAATAGTAGAAAAATCTGCAACCGTGTAATGTGTTAAATACTTATTTTTAACTCGTTTTATTATTAAAAATTTTACAAACTTTTTACTTAATATTACTATATAATTAATTAAAAATGAAAAATATTTGTGAGTTATAATTAAAACAAAAGTTTGTCCCTCGTATTTGTTATTTGCAGGAGTTTCATATTTGTTTTGTCGTCATCGATTAAAACATTGATGAACTTTTTCCCGTGTGTAATCCAGTGAACTGTGCTTTCGAAATTGCCACAAAGCAAACTTTTAATAATTGGAAATATTTGCAACTGAATTAGATATAGCCTTTATCAGCGCGGCAAATGTTATGTCGCACAGCACAGCAATTTTATTCAATCAAACATTCTGATCCGCTGAATTGTATACGCGGATGAATAAATTGTATGAGGACGCCGTTCCGAGTGTCCATTTGTTTTTCCACACGTAACTGTATTCCCGGCATTGTGGCGTCGAACAACTGAAAATTGAGCGATATTGCAAAATAAAGGCTGCCGTGATATCGCCAGCTACATTTGCATCAAAAAACGGTTATCTGTGGAATTGATAGGATGGCTGGTTTGCATCGAACGAACAAAACGCTTTATCGTACGCTACGTATTTGTGTCGGCATCGGATAAGTAGTAAATTCAAAATTCACTCTGGCAGGTATACATGTTTAACAGACTAATCCATCCTATCCAGTGAAACATCATAACAATGTAACATTTCAATTTTACCACTTTTTTAGTCATGGCTTTGTTTTCGATTGTTATCCGGTTTAAACTGTGCCGATGTCTATGCAGTTTTTCAATTACATAGTGTGGGGATTACATACGTGACTTCATAATGTTACTTACTTGGTTCTAATGATTTTTTAGTGATTTAATAGGTAATTGTTACTAACATGGTCCTGCTTTTACATATAAATAACTGGAATAAAACAAAAACTTTACTTCACCGAATACTACAAATAAATTGCACTGATATGGTGGAAAAAAGGGCGTTAAATAAATTTGTTAGTTTGTGTTTACCATCCGGTATGCTAGTATTCCAACTCATCGTTTTTGGTTTAGGTCTTTTTATCGGATATGTTTCTTGACTTGGAAAAAAATGTAGAATATTATTTTATTTGTGATCAGTTGTACTTAAATTCTTAACATTTTTGGTCGATTTCAACGAAGTAATACCTAAACATTTCTCACTTCAATTTGGGAAAAGACAAGTTGAATTTTGTAAAAGTGGCTGATCGCAATGTGATGCACCCAAGGTGGTGTTGCAAATTTACGTCTACGAAAAACCACTCCCAACATAGACAAAATTATAAAAGAGCTCTCCCTCAAAGATCATTGCAAAACATATAGACAAATCAAATCAAATTTCGACTCAATTTAATCTAGGTGTTGAAAACGAAACAGTGAGAAATTGCCCTATTGTTACATCAAAGAAAAACAGGGCGTACCGTCTAGCGTTTACAAAATTCCACTCGTCATTGAATCAGGAAAAATGGAACACTGCGCTTCGGAGTAACGAAAGGAAATTTAATTTGTTTAGATCGTGGTAAAACATTTGTGAGACGATACCATTTTAAATACCAAATTCTTACTGTTAAATATGGGGGCGGAAATATTATGGTTTGGGGATACTTTTCTCAATCCATAGTGGGATCCTTGATTTAAGTGGGGGGTAAAATGGATCGTTTTTCATACAGGGACATACTGGAAAACACCATGTTTCCATGAGGAAAAATTGCCAGTTCGTTGGATACTTCTACACTCTAAAATTATCAAAGAGTTGTTTCTACTGAAAAACTCTGCTTGAATGGCCGATCTAAATTCTATCGAGCACTTTTGGGTAATATTACATCGTCGCATCCAACTTTTTTCCACTGTACATTGCCTGTATAATTGTAGTCATAATTAATTTTTTTTGAAGGTTGTGTTTAAATTAAAATGTTTCTACTTTTATGGATGAAAACCAAAATAATAGAAAGACTGTTTGAAATATTAATTGTTTTTAGCTATTAAAATGTTTTTACTTTTATGAGAGAACACTAAAATAATACAAAGACTTTGTTTCCAAATATTTTAAACTGTACAGATGTCTATACGGTGTTTTAATTACATCATACACGAATCACATATTTTTAAGAGATTTAATAGGTAATTTCTTCTAAAATGTTTCTGCCTTTACGAGAGGAAACTAAAACAATGGAAAGGCCGAGATAACTTTTCCCTGGCGCTATCGCACCCCCGTTTTGTTTACTGTTACGACCAAACTAAATGCCATTCCACCTCGAAACGTCCGACTTTTTTCAATTCAATTAACCTGAAACATCAAAGCAATAAATCCGACGGCACCGCGGAACAGTATCATAGCGGCCGCCCGCCAATTTGAACGTGAAGCTTTCGACAGCCGGAAAACGGGGGATGTCGGAGAACAAGACGAATCGTCAGGTCCCGGTTAGGTGTCGTCTCCATTTCCCTCGACGCACGTTTGGTCGAGTGCATATCAGTCGCTATGGTTACGCGAACAATCTCTGGCCTAATAATGCGATAATTAAGTCTGGCCCCCTGTGGGGCGCGCGCGACCCCCGGCTTGCCCTTCGCCACCGCCCCATAGGCGGCTACATTATTATTTGCCTCATTCGAAGCTATTGTTGTTTTGATTAAATTATACCGGGGACCCGCTACTGGTACGGCGACAGACAAAGCTGATGTTTGAATTAATGGGAACACGGAATTCATGCCCATCAATTAGCCGGTGTCGGAGTTTCTTAAGGTGATTTACCGAGTTCATTCGAAATTGCTATGGATCTGGTTTGTTGTTTTATCCGAGGGAGCGGAAAGGTCTAGTCGAATTGGATGCGAAAGCAATTAGAAATTTGTTAGTGTGACAAATAATATATTTAATGGTGCATATCAAGTAATTGTGTCTATTGGGAAAGTTGTCAATAGAATATTTAAGTTTTTTCGATAATATTAATGTTTATCTTAAATAAGAAGACTATCATTTTTTAATGATTTTCATTTTAAATAACTGGAACATAACTAGGTAAGAATAATTTGATGAAAAGGAAATTAATTTACGCAGAACTATGGTGTTAAAAATAGAAAAAAATAATAATTTTGAAATGCGCTAAAATAGAGAAAATTTATTCCATCAACAGCTGTCTTTTGTTTGATTTACTTAATTAAAGAACTTTTAAGAAAGTCCCTTAGGAAGTATGCATTTATTTTCTGTTTTAATTATTTGAACATATTGATGTGACAGTAGATGAGCAAATGCGTTCTTTTTTATTTTTCAAAGGACAAATTTTTTTTTTTATGGTCTTTTATATGTCTCTGTGAATTTAAATTGATTATTTACTAGTTTTTTGCTTATTATAACTATTTAATCTTTGGTCGAAGTAAAAATATGATAAATATTTTAATTATATGTTATAAGAGATGGTTAAGAGTTTATGGCTTAATAAGTCAATGTTATCTCGTATTATTCGAATGTCAAAAAAAGACAATTCAATCATATCGCCAACGGAAATTAAAGTCAACCTGAGGAAAATAGGATTAACTTTGGACCACATCAGTTGAGATGAGTAGTTTTTAATGACGAATCTAGATTTAATTTATAAAAAATGATAGTTCTGCTTATATTAAACATCCTACAGGGACAAAACTACACAAAAGGCTTGTTATATCCACAGCGAGACATGGTGGTGGTTCAATTATGCTATTGGGATGCTTCTATTTTTCTGGCGTAGGCCCCTTTAAACTGATTTATGTACAGGGACATATTAAACAACCATCTGCTTCCATATGTTTAAGAAATTATGCCCTTAATAAATGTGTTTCAACTTGAACTATCCCAAACAGAAATAAAAATTGACGAATTGGTTAAGAGACATCGATGTTTTGTCTTGTCCATCCCAATCTCCAGACATCAACCCTATAGAAAATATGGGAGATTCACGTTTATAATTCGACATAAAACTTTTATAAATTTAAATGAAATAATCAAAACAATTCAAGAAACTTGTCGTATATTCAGAAAATGTTGGAGTCTATGCTATGGAGATGGGTCAAAATTATAATACAAGGATACAAAGTGTTAACGTTAAATTAAATAATACAGATTTAATCATTAAAAATACTTCATAATTAAAATTGCTATTTTTATGTCCAGCTTAATTCAGAAAAATATATGTAACATTTTGTACAATATTATATTATTGTATAAACAACAATAATAAATTAATATTATTTTAACAGTTCACATCAAATAAACTAGAAACTGTACTGTTAAATTGAAATAGTTATATAGATTTTTAATATTAAAAAGAATGTGAACAGAAATTTTATAAAATAAAAAAAATCTAAAAATTTTCAAAAAAAAAAACATTTGTTATTGACCTGTTTTAGGCTTGTTGATTGAAAAGTTGTTTAAGAAACTTCTTCGTGAAAGATCTTGTATGAATATAAATAAGAATTGAATGCCAACTAGAAAATTCTTGAGACTGGTGTTTCAAATATAAGTGTTTCCAAAGTTGTTTTTTCACCTTTAATAATATTTACTGGAATAACTGATTACACTCTAGGACTCCATAAACTTAAATAAAAAAACTGATCCAATTATTTGTCTGACATCCTTAGAAAAATAATTATCCTTACCCGGGATGTCTTATTAGAAAAGTTTCGTGAACAAGTAAAACACGAACTGGGTTGTTTGAAACTTGCGATCTTGATGTAGTTAGCGGGCCACTGTCAATTTTAAACAAACTTTTTAACAACCGGAAAATAGGAAGACAAATTGGATCTGTGTAGGGGAAGTTCAAGGATGATTTTAACAAGTGGTGAAGAAAAGAGACCAGCACCTGAGATGAACTTACCTATCATTAGAAGTGATACTGTGAGATGATCCCTGCCAGCAGGTCTCATCGCACCTAGGGCAGTTCCAATTAGTACGCAGCACACAGCCACCAGGGCTATTAACGCTATAAACCATCTTAGAGAACCGGGTTTCCAAGACAGCAGACCGCAGCAACTTTTCGGCGATTCTTCCGAAAATCTACTCCTGCAACAATTAATTAAAATTAACGAAACGAAGAACGTAAAATTGTCACGATTCACGTTGGGCTCGATATTTTTATGAGCCACCAAACATCAATAATGGCCGTACATTTTTACATTAGTAAATGCAACTTTGTAAACAGACAGGGACATTAAAATGCAATGTCCAACTCGGCGGCTCTAAATTATAGCGAATCATAAATCATAATTTTCGTGTGAACGCTTCGAAATCGCGTTTTCCATTTTCGCTCATCGAATTTCAACAATGTCATAAATTACACGGCCAGTTCCGTTCATATTTATCGGTCTGGTCCCAGTCTCGCAGACTTTCGTTTAATTATAATTATATGGGTTTTCAGAGCCGGATTTAATTGGACACTTTTTTATTTTGTACTTTTGCATTTTTACATTGTACAATTACTTCAAATTGTGTTACTATCCTGGTACTTTTAATAAAGTAAAAATGAAACTCTTTGATGCACGTCAAACGAAATGGTTGACATTTTGACCACATATTCATACTAAGTGACTACTTGAGGAGTGTTCATTCGCTATTAAATATCCCGGCATAAAAATTAAGATCGACTGATATTAATATTATTGTAATATTATGTTAGGTTGGAAAAAGTAATTTACTTTATTTAACGTTTAACATTGAAATAATAATATAATAATTTTCTTTAAAATAACTTTAATACAAGGGAATAATCTCAAGTTTTTACCAACAGTTTGTTTTTTCGAACTGAAGAAAAAATCTACGACGTTCTCTTCATAATTAAATCGAAAAAGACGTAAACAAATTGTAGAAAGAACAAATACTAAAATACATGGTGGATGAAGTAGAACATCCCATGACATTTTGAAGCTTCCTTTGAATTTGCTATGTGATATGGCGTTGTCATGAAGAAGCAGAACGTTTTTTCTATTGAGAAAAGAAGTTCGTCTAAGTAGTTAATATGTGAAGTTCTTTTTTGAATAAACCATTGTAACATAAAAAGAATGATTTACACATAATATAGAAAGAAAAAAATAAATAGCACAAAGAAACTTTCAAATAATATATATAGTTTATCACAAAAATATTAATATATAACATATTTATTCAAGTAAAACATGGATCAAGAACGTAAATTACTTTTTCTGATAGTCAATATTTATATACAGTGTGGCCCGATTTTAAAACTTTTTTTCAATTGTACAGTAGAATATACTTATAGACAAAATGTCATTTTTTTTGGCTCCAAACAAAAACCTTCATGGTATTTTTTTAGTGCTGGATTAAACACCCCCTGAAATGGATACATTTCAAATTTCATAAAAAAAGTGTTCCTTATATTGTGAAAAAATTGAAAATCATATTCTTTTAATGAATTTATTTTTTAAATTAAGTAGTCTTGAAGAATATTGGAATATTATACTAATTATACTATACTTATACTAATAATAATACCTTAATCCAGTGGTATAGTTAGATTTTCTATAAAATATTTAATAGTATGATTTCCCCATTTTGAATGTCTAAAAATTACCTTGTAGCTTTTGGTTTTGCTATATATATATATATATATATATATATATATATATATATTTTCATGCTTTTTAGTTGGAAAAAATTGGACAAAGTGGGACATAATATATATATATTTTATTGGATGTCCTACTTCCAAATGGGCCACACTAAATTATTTGGTATATCTAATTAACTAAATTAGATATGCCAAATGTGATCTTCCAAACTCTCTTGTTTTAATTCTTTTGCCTGTATTGTAGAAATTTACTTCAAGAAGATCTTGTTTATAGAATTTGGTACCACCAACGGTAAAATTGTGTAAACAAATTTAGTTGATGCTCACTTACGAAACATTTAAACTTGTAATATAGACCCCTTCGATGTTACCTTATTGATTTATCTCAGTCGATATCATAAATCATTACTGGAGGCTTACTGTTGTTTTAGGATTCCCCATGGACGTCACCTAAATTTTTTTTTGCTCTATTTGGCGATACAAAACTCCACTTTTAAGAACTAAACCTGAATTAAATTTCTAGAAGAGAGGCAAATGGTCGAAGTCTCGTTTTATCTATTTTTCGTTGTATTTAAATGTGATCGTTTTGTTCCATTTAAATCCTAGTATCATTGACAAAAAATTGCTGACGTTTGATGTAGTGTAAAAAACTTTCTTTTTTTAACATTCAATATTGTAGAAGGTGAATGTTTTAATGGGCTGATTAATATGCTTAAATAATAAACAATTTCATTACGATTTCATTTCCAATTAATTAACCCCCTTCATTCATGCGATCGTCGTCGCCATTTTAAAATTAACAGGCAACAATCGGGGCTCCGTGGCCACAACGGAGCGGCCCATTAATATTTCAATTGTCGCGTCATTAATTTTTCAGTCCGTCCCTGCAGAATGTTTTCGTTTACAATATGCCTCTAACCGGCCAATATATCGAGCATCGGCCTGCAAATAGTTTCAACCTTGTTAACTAGATATTTGATTATAATAATTAATTCATTTTCAAATTATGCCTTTCATAATTAATTGTTATTGCATCCGCACGACCGAACGAGGCGATAAATTTCATTTCGGACACTGTCAAATGATGATTTCAATTAAGCGTATTAGCATAGAAAGTTAAAAATTATGATTTTACATTCATAATCCGATAATCTAATTATTTTATGATGTTTTCATTTATTAGTCAATAATTTAATGAGTTCGTTATGATTCATAAATTCTTGTGGCAATATGGAAAGGGGTTTTTAAAATTTTAATCGTTTAATATACTTATGTTATATTCTGTCCACACTTCAACTTCGTATAAAACAGTAAAAGAGTGCTTTTAACAAAATTGGTTTTAAGATATATGCGCATATTCATAGAATAAAACTAAACATATAATGGCTGCAAGTTTTAGAAAATTAAAACGTGGATGACAACACTAATTTAATTTAGTTTATATTAAAATTTTAATTATTTAACATGAACTTTCTTACATATTTTAAATAATAATAATATTTATAGAAGTTGTAGAAGCTCTTCCCCGCTGAGATATTTTGAAAAGAACAAGATACTGATTTCTAATTAAAATCATGTAAAACGTTGTCAATGTAATCAAATTTTGCCATAAAGTTGACATGTCCCATGTTTGCACTATCAACAATTTTTTTGAATAGAAAAGACAAACATGTGATATCTCATTATTTTAATTTAATATATTTTTATTCTCTATTCAAAGCTATTATGTTATGTTGGTTGAAATCGGTTAAGTAGTTACAGAGTTATTAGAGTTAATTTAGTGAAATTGATATTCCCATAAAAATTAGTATTACAGGTCAATATTTACACAATAGAAGACAGTTCTAATATCTCGTTTACAATTGTGCTTATCAGGAAACGAAATATTAGAAATATAAGGGAAGTTATAAGTTTTATTAATATCTGTTTTCGAATATATCAATTACAATTAAAGAAGACTCAATGACATTTTATTAAGGTAGCCAATTTGCTACAGTTAATTTACCATTTCAACTGGCAAAATTAATAATTCTGTATAAGAAAACGATTTGATTGGTGTTAATTTCCACATTTGCGATTAAAAATGAACAGGACTGAGTATGCTTATAACTGACACTAGTTTAGTCATTTTGCATCTCTGGTGAATGAGGCTGTTGTTAAAACCGAAAATGATGGTAAAAAGATCTCTTAGGGAGATTTATTTATTCCAGGCCAAGCTAACATGGAGAATATACCTCTCATTGATCCCGAAAAAGTTTTGTTACTTCCATTGCATATCAAGCTTGGACTGATGATAAATTTTGTTAAAGAATTAGATAAAGGGGGAATTGCTTTTAGATACCTTAAATAATTTTTTCCTAAACTAAACGATGCTAGGCTTTGGGAAAGAACATTTCTTCGGATACAAATTCCAAAAATGCTAAAGGATGAATTTGAAAAAAAAATTAAGCGATGTTGAATTCGAAGAATTGTTTCTGAGTTTTTAGCAAATAAAATAGTAGAAACCTACGAAAAACTTGTAGAAAAATTACTTGAGAACTATTGCAAAATGAGCCGTCGCATGCCGAAAATTTGGGTACGATTGGTGACGAGCAAGGAGAAAGGTTCCACACTAGGACATCCTAACAAGGGGGCAACAATAGCAGCATGATGGGGGAATACTGTTGGTTTTTTATGAGAGAAAGTGAACATGTCAAAAAGTAAGCGTTGCTAAAAAGTTGTCTACAAAAGATTTAGTATAAATGTATATTAAGTCTATTGTTGTAAATAAAACCGTTATACAGTTATACTTGCATTTTATTTCTTGATTTGAATTTCAGTCATAAATTATAAAAAAAATTTAGAAGAAAATTAAAATAATTGAAGCATTTTTAACTCAAAATCTGTGTTGGAAAATTTTTGAACTAAAATTCGTAATTAGGATACTTTAGACCTGTTACTACATAAGTCACATGTTTTTTCTTCGTATTTGTTGAGTAGTATAATTTGTGAACAATAGACCATGTTTAGTCCAGTCTATTTAAAAGTTGATTTAGGTTTTATTGAAGACATTTTCAAAACAACCGTTATTAATGATTTATCTGTCAGTTTTGGAACTGTTATTTATCTAATAGCGGATACACGATATCAAATAAGTTCTCGCCGAAATAGCTCGTAAATTACTATAACGACATATCTGGATCTTGATTGTTGATTCCGGGTGTTTTTTTATTCACGATAAAAAATTACCGTAAACAGATGAAACTTGACCTTGAGAACCTACCAACAAAAATTCCAGCAAGAGCGAAAGATTTACTGGTGTTTTGCAAAACGTGAAAGTTTTGATATGATCAGACCTACTTAGCGAAGCACATTTAACATAGTTATAAACTGAGACGAATGTTTTTGTTTAACTAAAACCACAATCTTTACTGTGGACTTAAATCATCCCATTTTGTTTGGTTGATGCCAACACATTTCTAGTTTACTGTTACAAATTTGGAGAACAATTTTAAAATTCGAATAACACTTCAATATGCGAAATTCGACTTCCAATATTAGTTTTTAGCTTCCAATTTAATAATTTCACTTTTAAGTAACACTAATGGAGGGTTGGTATTAAGTAATTTCACAATTAACAATAAAAAACCTTGATGTTTCCAAAATATTTAATAATTACAGCAATTGTTAAGGTTCTTCTTTGTAAATAAAATGTTTCGCTGTCATGTCACATTCAGTTTTCAAAGCCCATTCTGTAACGTATTCTCTTAAAATGGTGGACATTAAAAGAAACACACATTTGTGATGTAAGTTTGCGACACTGACCCATAATTCCTGTATGGTCTTGCCATTATCACGTAAACGATAAAAACATACGTGTAATATCCACCGCTTATTATCGTAACGGCGCGTCTTCACGAATTCAAATATGTAATTAATACGAATTAATAATGGCCTCATACGTATTTAATAATAATTACCGATAAATTAATCGTCGGATTAATTGGTCGCCATGAATATATCGAATGAATTAAGTTATTGCACATAATTATGTCGGATGTATTAACAATGTGCATTTTCTGCATTTCAATTAGATGATTGAAATGATTAGTGGTGTTTAAATCCATTCGGTTGGTTAATTGGAATGGAATTGGCCGCGTCAATTGAAATGATCCCACATAATCTCCGAACTACGGCTAGTTTTACAATTAGTAAATGCCAGTATAGAAATTTCCCTGTTTATAAAAATGTTCTTTTGAAGTGTCTCGCCGTATTTTTTTTATTTGAACGTATAAGCAGATTCACGTGGCGGAATCAATTGATGGCGCGACTCAATAAAACTCCACGAATCGTATCGAGTCAATTAAACGAAATACCTGGAATTCCAGCAATTAAATAATTACGGTCGGCATAGGATGCGAGTAGTGTTACACAAGAAAATTATGCGAAGATAAAATTCCTCTCGGTGTTGTTAATTATGTTCTTATGGGAGTTTTAGGTTCATCCTGAACGGAATGTTTCTTTGTGTTAAATCCACGGGGCACAGTGATGTGAATAATTCGCAGGGATTATCTTTATAAAAAATAATTATTATTAGTAATAAAAACATTTTAAGTTACTTAACTTTTTAAATATTTAAACAGAAATATTTGCAGTATAAATTTGCTATTAATTATAAGTAATATAATATTTCACAATAGATAAGTATTTTACAATGTTTTAATGCTTCGTACCTTAAACAGGAAGTTTCATTATAATTTTTAAATTATGTATTATTATCGTTTTTAGCAATATTTATATAGTGATGGCCATAAGTATAGCAATAAATATATTAAAAATAAGATCTGTACTACTTGAACTCGATTATAATAACTTTTTACCTTATGGTAGTTTATTGCTCTCTGTGAATTTAAATAGATTATTTACTAACTGCTTTTGCTTATTATAATTATTTAATCATTTGTCAAAATGAATCTGTAAAAAAAAATAAAATTCAGCGTTACCAAAACAGAGTAGTAAAACAATAAGAGATGGGCAAGAGTTTACGGCTAAATAAATTTAGAGAAACTACTGCAACTTGAAAGAAAATTAATAATTGCATAATTCGAATGACAAAAACAATCCAATCTTATAGTCAATTGAAATTAAAGTTAACTTGGAGGAAATGGAATTGATATTAGTCGAAAGACTGCGGGAAAATGGTTAGTGGATGGAAGTTCGATTGATCACAAACCTACAAGGAAAATTCAGGTTTTTACTAAAAATGTGAAAGTTCACTTTGCTTAGAATCACATTCACTGGACCACAGAGCATTGGGTACGAGTAGTTTTTAGTGATAAGTCTTAATTTAATTTATAAAAACTGATGGTTCTGCTCACATTCTACACAAAAAGTCTCATTAATCATAAAAAACTTCTTTCAAAATTAAAGTTGATATATTTATTACGAGCTCAATTCAAAAAAATATATGAAACATTTAATAGAATAAGAATATTATATGAAACACAAATAGTAAATTAATATTATTTTAATAGTTTACATTAAATAAAATAGTTCTGTCTAAAATATTTATATACATAGTTGCTATAATAATGACCAATACTGTATATATATAAAAAAAAATATTAAAACTATTTTTTTTGTTTGTAATATTTGCTTAATAATACTTTTATTAGATATTCTTTTTATTATTAAAAAATAGTTTTTTATTCATGTTTAAACAGACAGTTATTTAATACTTAATATTAGTTATTGTTAATTTACTTCTGAAATGTAGGTTGTTCTTACAAATCAAATTGAAATTTGATAACTCGAAACAAATTGGTTCAGATCAGGGTGAAAATTATGTGTAAATTTTTCTTGATAATTCGAAGTCTTTTTTAACTCGATTTTTTTCTGGCAAATCAAGGTTTGAGATATAAAAGTTCGACTATATTATTATAATCTATATTCAAAAATAAAGCACTAAAAATTAAAATAAATAAAAAATTTTATTCAAATAAATAAAATAAATTAAACTAAAAAAATTCAATAAGATAACACACATAATAAAATATAATAATTTTTGAATATTTTATTGATATATAAAATTAACGTCATATGTCGTTGAAGATTTAATAGAATGACATTACCAATGACAAATGTGTTCCTGTAAAAATATTAGCTATAATTTTAGGAGATTATTGCATTGTTTTTCTTCTTGTATGCTCTATGGTAAAAAATGCAATTTTAAAAGGGTGATTAAAAAATACTATCCGTATGAAATAGATATTGCTACAACTGTTGCCTATGGCGGTTAACAGGTGTTCAAATTTATATCTAACAAGCGATGAGACGTTTGTGCTCGGTGCAAGGTGAATAATTCACAGTTCGTATCTATGGCTGGTTGTTTGTAGTTTTGCTGGTGATCGTATCAAACTAAACGAGTATCTGATAATTAACAGTCTGATTTTAATCGTTGCGGATACGTTTCACATGGCATTAATCCTGTTAATGTGAAAATACCGATAATCAAAAATTGATGTCACATCTTTTAACTGTCTGATGGTCTAATAATATCAATTTAATACGTGATGAGTTAAAATGTTGAAGCTGAACGTTTGAAACGTGAAATACTTGCAATAAAATTAATTATATTGAATGTTTTAAACCGTCTACTATAAATTACAAATTATGAAGTTATTATCAATTTAATTGCGATCAATAACTGTTACATTAAAATAGGAAAAAAAAACTCCAAATAAAAAGCAACCTTATTATTATTGATTGCTTTATTAAAACAAACGAATCTATTCAATAAAAACGGGAAAATCTATAATTCATCAATCAAATTCAGTTTAACCACGTAGGCGTAGTAGAAACAAAGAAACTGGTATCAATCAAAATAATTAAATTGACACAAAGTAAATGGCTGTTTGCTGGAGCTATTTGCATTGGATCGAATTTAATTTTACACCTACTGGTGAATATATTTTGAAAATTTTAACATTTTTAACATTATCACAAACTAATCTATTCATATTTCAACATACACCAGTAGAAATGTGATTTAATTATATTTTACATATTTGCTCTTTACAACAAAATTTCATATTCAGTTTGATAAAATATATTGTTAACAATCAATCTAGGTAAAACAAACTAATTTATTAAAACATATAGCCGGCACATTTAATTATTATTTTTAATTTTTGATGTTCGCTATACGTGTATATGTAGAATATATTATTGGATAAAATGACGGTTTGCCATCTGCTACTATGTAACGGTTTTCCATTTTTTAACCGTTATTTATCCAGGAAAATTACATCGGGTTCTCCAATTAATGAATTGATTGTGTGTCAACTGATTTGCTAATTATCTATTCTGGGGCTTTGTTTACATGACATACAATAATTATTAAGTGCATATCTATAAATATTAATTCTTTGAATGTGTTACAGCAGTCTAGTTTACTTGTTTTGATATTTTTGATTCATCAAATCACTTTTATAAATGATGAACTTCACAAACAGTGCTGTTTGCCAATTGGGTCATTCCCACATTTACTCTTTTCTGTTTTCTGATAATTTCTCATGATAGAAGTGAAGAACGTATTAAATTTTATGAATTAAAATCATTAACCGTAACACATCAATATTAAAAATCAAAATGAAAATAGAGTTGATTTGTATTTAATTAACTGCATCGATTGGGAAAGTATCCATTTTATTATTATTTTAGCCACGGTTATTTCCTCAAGCGTAATGGACATAAAACACATCTGCAGCTCATCTACAACTCTCTATTCAAACGATTGTTTCACGAAAGTGGTTTGACAAAGGAAATTCGTGTGAATTTTTTTTTTATTCGTCTCCGCTCAACGCGTGGTGTGCTATTCGTGACAAGTCATCTGCAAAATTAAACAAACAAAACAACACGAAAAAAATAATAATAAAAAAAAAACACACAAACATTCCTCAAGCCGAACGGATGCAGCTTTTGTGCTACTTTGTGTGGATGACTGATGTTCGTTTTAGTTATTCAACTGAAAAGACTGATCAAATAAGTGTGACGTCTTTGGGTGTAGGGCAGTCCGTTTAATTACAATGGACACTTATCCAGTAAACAAGCGTCTTGAGTTTCACGACTTGGAGGATTTCGATTGAAGCCAGTTAGGATGCCTCGGTCCTTCGGCTTTGCGTGCCACTACCACTCGAGGGGTTTATTTCCATTTATTTAGTACCTTTCAATCATGCCACCAATCAATTTCACGGAAGATATATTTACACAGCCCCATTTTAATTCCCAATTTTGTTAAAACCATCCCGACCCAAAACACCGACCACTTCAAATAAACGAAAAATGATTGCCGTCAAGCACGCAAGATATCGGTGGTTTAAAACGTCCCACTGGTTCTTTCGCTTAAAACAGATATTAAACTTTATAGATGAAATATGGACGGGAGTTTTACTGAAATTTAATTAACTCGAAGCGAGTAGTTCAGTTTAATCCATTTGTAAGCCTTTATAGGTCTCTATTACTAATTATCTCTTAATATCCTCTATTAACCAAATTGGTTACTGCTGGATTACGTTTATGAACGATAAATTATGCTGAATCTATGCTTGAAAAAATTTATTGCTTTGTTTTACGGTTAATTTGGGCCCAAATGGAAGACTAATTGGTCCGTTTCGTAAAATGGCAACACATTTTTAAGCACATGTGACGGAGAATATATGATAGTTAGTTTTCAATGTAATGGTCCAAATTATTCAAACCGTGTTTTAATCGATCCTAATTTATCAGTGTTAGAATTAAATTTATTCGGGAAAATAAAATTTGATTTTTTTAAAATCCCCAAGTCAATTTTTTTAATGGTATGTCCTATTCATTTATATACCTACAAAATATAGCAGATAATTTATGACAAAATATATGTGAATTATATAATCTACCATAATTTAATCATTGAAATATATTTTAATATAATGTATGAGTATTTATTGAGGAAATGTTTCTAAGCTATTTTATTTTAAATATGTATACATTTTTGTTTTCGTATCTCTTATAAAAATATGTTCTTATTGCTCTATATATATGAAGAATGAGTATCAGAAAATATGATAATTTGAGTTAAATAATTGCTAAATGTCACAAGTAACCCGATGAAACCCCCTCTTAATTTAATGAAAAATGTAAGACAATTTTTAAAATATTTTTTAATTCAGTTGTAACTTTAACTTAGAATTAAATATTAACACATTTTTAATTTATTTTCACAAATTTCTATTATATTTTTTTTCTTCATATTTGTCATTGAATCTATAAAATGTTTCATAATTTTTCTAATAAAATCTTAACATAATTTAATTACACAGTTTACATGTAGTCATGTAAGAGGCTGTTGTTTGTTAATTTTGGTTGGTTAAAAATGAGAATGATGGTAAAAATTGCCTAATATGTAAGATTTTTAAGTTACAATTTTTTTTATTAAAAATAATTAAATTCAAATTAATAATCATAGGACTATTACTAAGGCTTCAGGGTGGTTTTACTAAGTATTGTTGTTGTCTATATCATTGGAACAGTAGAACAAAGAGTACACAATAATGTACCTCTCGTTTTGTTCCCTCCATTACGTATCAAGCTTGGATTGATAAAAAATTTTATTAAAGCATTTGATCTCTCATTATAAATTATGTAAAAAATTTAGAAGAAAATTAAAATAATGTATTTTATAACACAAAATTTATACGTGATGGAGATTAAGTATTTAGGATACTTTAGAATACCCCAGTTAACTGGTACAACATCAGTTGCAATTTTTTTCTTCGTATTTGTTCAGTAGTGTTATTATTTAAAATTTATCAACGTATGTATTTGTTAATCTAACTTAAAAATATAATTATGTGCTGAGAAAAATGTTTATAAACTATTTTATCTTAAACCTACTTATTTTATTTATCTACTCACAGATTTTTCTTTAAAGAATAATATATTAAAATTTAATTTAGTTATTGAAAAAATATTTTCAAATTTACATATTTCTCTTGTAAAAATATATTATATTACTCTTTACATCATTGAACCTTGAAATCGTTTGATAATTTTCCTGTAAATAATATGCCTGTAACTCTTTATCATTGATTCAGGGAGCTCACATTGATGGAAAAATTGCATAAATAAATTTTAATGCTATGTTGATTTCTGAAAAATGACTGCTTCTCAATTGACTTAAAATACAGTTTATATGTGAAATATCAAACTGAATCGAAAACATTTTCCATTCGTTCTTTTATTGTCTTTCGCATATTTTCCTGAATGGAGCACATCCCGAATATTCGCACATGAAAAAATGTATGGAGCGATCTAAAATTTGCACCCCATATTTTACAGTTGATAGAATACGTTTCCTGTGTACTGTATGTATATTTTTGCCGTCGACATATACTTCATTTAATATCAATGTAAGTAAAAGTATATCGATATCGTAGTAATGTGCAGTCGTTATTTTACTGAAAGCAATTACCTCAACTAGATTTTTTTTGCAACATGATTCCATCTATGAAATCTGAAAACGCCTCCATTATAATTTCATTTGTAATGAATGATTGCAATCGTTGAGGTGTAGTGAAGTGCATCGAACAAGAAATGCGGCTCCGTACTCTCTAAGCTTTGGGAAACCATGACGATATAACAACTTCTCTCTCCGCATTCCCATCCTCGGGACTGTAAAAGATTAGATTCTCGAACTTTCTGTGTGTTTTAAAACTTACACGCTGTTCGAGTAGTAAAATAAAGTTTGCTGTTTTATTTCCTACGTTCGAGGGCTTTGGCTTTGTAAATTAAATGGAGCAAGAATGTGATAATAAAGGACTTACGTGCCCAACTCTCTGGTATACATTTTTGTTTTGGAGGAAAATTTTCATTAAATACACCGCATTTAACCAGCATTAATGTAAACTTCTTTTTTTTTTTTCGTTTTCTCAAAGTAAGTTAAATATTATGATATCCTATAATGTTACTTAAATAGGACTGCTTATATTTTTTTTGTGGAGTGTCTTCAACATGCAATTTATTGTGTACGTTATTGTTATTAATAACTTTGCCTAATAGAGTAGCGGTAAATACCATAGTAATGCTTTAATCTTTCAAGTTGGTTTGAATCCAACACTCAGCAATTAAGCTATATACTAAAAACGTATAACAAAGCAATGATTACACCTGTTATACGGGTCCTAAGTTCGTTTAATCTTCCGTCATCACTAAAAAAGTAGCTTTGATATATGCGGGTTTCATATTCATTATGTCTTGCTGCCAGAGAGCTCATTAGAGTGTTACGGCAACATTTTCATTGAATTATTTGATAATAACATAATAAATCTGTATTTGTGCATTATTACTTACAAACCTTAATGTATGCCTTACTCAAATACGAAGTCAATTGTTACCATTAAAAATAATAGCACTAGGACCTCTAAAAATTTATAAAAAAGTTTTGTTGTAATAAACCCATAATAACTACCGAACTAATGAAAATTATATTTTAAACGAGAACTCCAACTTGAAATCGTACTAGCAAACGCCTATAACACCAACATGTTATTACCTTTCTTTGTCAACAATATTGTGTCAGACATTCAATCATTAGCAGTTTTTTTTATTATTGCACTTCGCTATGTAAATCTGCAGTCTATTAATGGATGCTTTTATGATCTCCAATGTTTAGAATACATATCCTGTTAATATCAATTCTCAACTCAAAGTTTGTTTTGCAGTGTATTATCGTCAGTATTAGCTAAAGGATTTGTGCAGATTTCCAGTGAGGGCTTTTGGAAAAGTTTACTAAATTGTTTATTGTTGTTCTAGATTGGATTTTAACATTTAGAATAAAGGTAATAAATTACAGAGGATCTCCCATCATAAAAGATCTGTTTGGAAAAAATAATAATGAATAATAAATAAATAGCAGCAGTAATAAAAAACAAGCTTTAAATGTGTCAAATTGTATCACGAAGCTTGCGTCATTTTGTCAGAGGAAGATCTTAATGACTTTGGGTGTTCTGATGGCTACTACTGTGAAACCATTCAAGTTTTTTAAGGAACTTGACTTATTTGCATGATTTTTGATCTCAAGTACCGAATATTTATCTTATTTGATTATTTAATTATTTTAAAAAAGGTGGCCTCTCATCCTGCTATATTATAATAAAGTTAGCTATCAAGTTTTTTAAAAATGTTCAAATTTGTTTTTGTTTATGGTAGAATCTTCCATTTCTGTTTATATTTTATAATCATTGAACTAGTATATGATTTATATATAAAGAAAGTAAAAAAATAAAACACATTTTAGTGAATAGGATATTTTTTATTTCATTATATCTATATTAATATATTTTAAATTATAATAAAAAAATGAAATTGTATTTTTTTATTTCATTTTTAATCTTCTTTAGTTGTCTCATTATCAACTAGTGTCTTATATTAGACACTAAAACTAATTTATCAAATTTTTATTTTATTTTAAATCTTTCTTAGTTCTGGGTCTTATCACTCAGTGGTATCTTACATTTTAAAATAAATTAATCACATTTTAGTAACTAGCGATTAAAATAATTGATTAAATTTGTTATTTTTTATTTCATTTTAAATCTCCCTTTGTTATACGTCTTATTATCCATTGGTATCTTATATTTTAAAATAAAGTAAAAAAGATGAAACACATTTTTACTTTAAGTAATAAGTTAGATAGTTACTATTTGTATCGTGGATTCAATCGTCCTGCAGATACAGACTATAGAACATATAAATATATAATACGCTATATGACTGTATGTTTATCTACTTCTTTCAAATATAATTTTATCTCGTCATATCCTATACACATTTCCGTACAATATGGTTACGTATGTGAAATTTAATTAAGAAAAGCACCGTTCCAAAGTGATCGTAAAAAAATTGATTTCATCACGTGTCAAATTCAAAATAAATTCGAGACGTCGAAACACGGTTCTAAACCGATTGCGAACCCTCGCGCCGAAAAAGGATTGCCGCATACGAAACAAACAAAGGGAAACGGCGTAACATGCATTTATGTAACATTCCAATGGAATTTTTGTTTTTCGGCCGTCGCGATGCATTTATTCATGATTTCCCATGCCTTTTGGGTTGCGGTCGCGATGGCGCGTTGCGTTTACTTGGAAATCCCCGTTTGTAAACAGCGTGTGTGGCGACGTCTCTCAAGGCTGTCATCCACTTTGGCCGTTTCAAGGGTCTTCAACCTCGTTCATTCACTTTTAAGTGAACACAAACATTCGCACGTTCTTGTGCTGCAGGAATTCCTTTAAAACATGACCTAATTAGGTTCCGCTGTCATGCACCAACGCTGTTTTCTTGATGGGATTACACTTTGGTTTGTTACCACTCGGCATTTTATTATGCGACTAAAAAATTCGTTTGATGCTCGCAATTATGTTATGTTAAGGACTAGTTTCTATGTTATTCGAAAGCTGTTGCGACGATTTGTGCTTCGGCATTTTTAACGTGGACAAGTGATAACGAATTATTGCCCATCAGTTGGGTTATATAAAAAGACATGTTTCCTGGTGCGTGTTGATATCATATTTTGTAATATCTATGTTCAACAACTAGAACCATACTGGTTTATGTCACACTTTTACTTTTTATGTAAGTATATTGTGAATAATAAAGTTATGTTGGATACGGCATGTATTAACATAAATCACATGTTGGTAAATTTTAATAATAATGTGTTATTTACCAATTTTAATTGTAAATGAGTTCAAATCTAATAAGGAAGCTCGAATGCAAGAAATGAGTAACAATTTCGTAGCGGAAGAAATTTTAATATGTATATGTAATAAAAAGTAATTTCACATAGACAAGATCATTATTGTTTGTATAAATTCATGCAATTATTTAAATTTAATTAAGTATTAAGGGGATTGGAAAGTAATGTCGTTTCAGTCGATACTTGATTGTCATTTATCAGCTCATTGTGTATTTCGAAGGAGTGCTGAAGGCATTTTAAGGTTATTGTGGCTTGTTCACTCCCAAATAATTCAATATTAAACATTTTTGCAATTTGGGGTGAAATGGCCAGCCAAATGCCAAACGAATATATCCGGTATTGTATGATTTTTGAGTTTCTCAAAGGTACTATACTAAAGCAACAGTTGCGACTAAAAGCATTTAAGATGTTTATCCAAGTGCATTAAACTTTCGTAAATTCAAAAGACGATTTTCGAAGTTAAGATTCGGTAATTTTGGTTTTCCTCCTATCGATTAGGTCCAACGACATTAGACAACGACATGCTAAAGGCAGAAGTGGAGGCAAATTCATGTCACACAATTGAAGAACTCTCAAACACCATTAATTAACCTTGGTCGACCATCCGGGAACATTTACAGCAGATTGGAAATATAAACGGAGCAGGTATTTGGTCCCCTATAATCTGTCTGAAGAGAACAAAGCCAACCGATTCATCACGTGTAACGTATAACATCATACAGAACCTTTCTTTGATAGTTTTATCCTTGGAGACGAAAAATGGGTCCTAAATAATAATCCAAAACGCAAAAGCTAGTGACTTTCTCCAAATCAATTACTAGTACTGCGAAGCCGGGTGTCTTTTGTAAAGTATTCGCGAAATTTGAATCGTTGAAACCTGGACAATCTTTAGTCGAAGAGTATTTGGCGATTGTCAACAGAAAAGGCATCATTCGGCCCAGACCACACTGTGCAAGACCAAAACTGGAAGGTATTCAACTGACATTGTTCCCTCGGATTTCCATTTGTTCCGATCCCTACAACATTTTCTTAGTGGCAAAAAATTTGAAAATTTAGATGATGTCCAAATTGCCATCTCGAGATATTTTACTCAAAAACCGATTGATTTTTATCGGTCTTGCGCACGCAAAAGGTTGTTGATAACGAGGGTGATTAAAAATAATGACTTATTAAAAATGTATTCGTTTGAATTTAATGTAAGAAAGCGACATGTGCGGGTCTCTAATAATTATTTACGTAACTTCTGGTAGTCGATGATGATGGATCCAAACTGAAATTTTTAATTTGATTTGAAATTTACAATTTATAATTTCACGACAATAAAGTAAAACTGAATCAAATTTTATACATTCTTTTTTCTATCGATTTTCAAGGCATAATTAAATTTCATTAAACGCCGGCATATTTGGTATATTTAACCTGCACTCCTTTCTTAACAACATCAAATCCCTTTCCATCAAAGGAAAGATAAACTCACGTCTCACGGCGATTTCGCTTTTTTCTTTGTAATTCAATACAACCACTTGTATATTTTTTCCACAAACAACAGTTAACACGCCCATATTTGCCATTATTTGTCGCCACCCTAAAGCTATCGTATAACATTCTCCATCCAATTATACTCTACTCTGTGGTCTTTGTGAGCTGGAAATTTGATAGAATATTTTCTTAAGCCACGACTCACAATGGTATATATTTATTTAGGTCTCGTCCTCGTAAGGAATTTAATACGGGACAAATAATTTAAGCCTTTAACAACACCGTCCAATTTGAATGTGAGGGATATTCATTTTGCTCTTGTACACAACTCTAGGGCAGGCCAACCTAATCCTTAGGAAATATTATAGTTTACTCATTAAGTATTATGCTTTATTCAAATATTATTCAGCTCTGCTTGTTTTAAAGTCCAATGAGATGGACGCAATAGAAAAACAGGTACTTGATCAACATTTATTGTTAGTGCGTAGATCAATGCAATTAATTTGCAATTATAAACGTTGATGTAAATAACAGAAATTTAATTTAGAACATTTGATATATTGAAACAAATGAAACGTAAAGTAATTACATTCGAGTTGTGTGGCAATTTATTTTACTGATCGATAACGACCACAACTGTTTGACTACCAAATAATGTTAAAATAAAATGAGGACCGCTAATTTTGCCATTATGGAATGTTAACACATTTAAATATTGGCACAGCGACCCTGTTTTATAATTATATTTGCTCATTTCAGCTTCCTATGTTGCACTAATATATTATTATATTTCATAAGACCCTAATACCTAGCGATGCAATCACATTTTTTAAAACGAATAAATGGATAAATTCAAAATCCGTTTCCCATTCAGGTTTTTATGCTCCTTCAAATGATTAATGAGTTAAGTCAAAACAAGCCTGAAAAAGTTCTGTAGTTATATGAATGAGGGGTTTTCCGAAATTACCGTCGATACGTAATCCAAAATAATAAATCACAAGCTACCGCAATGTATAAAGGACTTCAATTTTCCCAATCCCCATTTACATTTTAGAGTGAAAACTTACCAGTGCTTGTCAAAGGCAGGCAAACTTTATGAATCTGCACAGGAGAATGAATTACATACACGAAGACGGAACGCAAGAAGGCGAATATTTCTAATTACGCTCTTAAATAAAACGTTTAAATTAATATAATATACTTTCAAATCTTATCCATTAGTTTATCCTATTAGAACTTCCGAGCGTTTAGCGTCGTATTAAAAGAGATTATCGTTTTAATATCCTAGGGTTGTAGGAATTGTCACATCCCTTGCTAAGTGTTGCTAGGGCGTGATAAAAACAAGGGAGAAGTATCCGAAACTACTGATCTAGAAATTTGAAATTAACGAGGCGACTTCATTTCAGTGGGAAACTTAAGAATGTCGAATGTTAAATATGTTCACCCTCTTCCATAGATTTTCCGCAGGTTGGGTACGATACGAGCGGGACAAGATGAAGTGCTAACGAGAGAACTCATTATTTTATCGGGGAATATGTGATATAGGGCCACGAAAGAATAAATTCTAAACAAATTGCCAAAAAAAATAGGATAATGCTTTTATACGTGTGCCTTTGATGCAGTTATGTGTATTTTTACATCTGAAGTGAATGTGAATATAGTGGAACTATAGTTTTTTAATAATAAAAAAATTGATTATATTAATTTCTTAAGAAATAGTTCAAATGTTATTTTTTAACTTTTATTGTAAAAATGTTTTCCTAAAATTTTTGATGGATATGATTTTTTAACCCAATTAAATAGTTAACTTTCCTTAAAAAATTATTGTACACTTTTATTAAGTCAAACATTTTTTAGAACTTATTCAATTTTTGAAAAAAGTTTAAAAAAAGGGATTTACACTTCAAATTTAAAAATGGACAATTAAACTACACAAAATAGAAATATCTAAATAAATTAATTAAATCTTATGATGTATGAAAGACACTAAAAATATATCTATAAGAAATATGAATAAAACTATTAACTGATAAATTAACAAATATTTCAAATATTTTTAAATTAAAATAATTTACTTTTTGCAATTTTTGGTGATACCTTATAAATTTGTCTACTCAACAATCTTTAGGTCAAGAAAGTATAAAAAGAATCGAAAATTTTGGAAAATATTATTATTATTCTTGGTTAAAAAATTGAAAACAAATGCAATAGAAAACTAACAATGTTTTTTTTTATTTTAAAATATGAAAAATTTATATTATTCAGGACAAGTAAATAGTAATTCACTAAGAATATTAAATGAAAATGTAAATTAATATTTTACTTTCATAAATTATAAATATGGCCAAACTCCGAAACATAAATTCAATTAAAACTACAATGAGCATTTTTCATTGAAAATGTAAATATGTTATACATTTTTAAAATGTGCACGGTAAAATACACAATTAAAATATACATTGTAATATTATTAAAATAATACCAAATTTTAATGAGTATTCATTAATAATAATATTTAACAATTGTGAATCAATAAATTCAATGCAACATGAACGAAATTAAATTTAAATTAAACACAATAAAATATTTTTCTTAAAATATTATCCCAACATTTTCCGTCATAATTTATAAAATTTTAACAAAATTATTTTATCCGTGAAATTTATGCGAAATTTATTTAGAAATTAAAAGTTGTAGGGACCGGAAGCCCCCAGGAAATTTAAGATGTGGGTCATTATACGGAACATTTTCGGCGTTCCGCTTTCCATTTTCACTTAGAAATGATTTTTAGGACGGCGTAAATAATTTAATATAAGTCCTGCGGACGTGTGCGGTACTAAACAGGATTAGCTTTTTTAATAACCGGAGGAGAGCGGGTTGTTAAGCCACGCGTCATATAATAAGGGTGCAAGCGGAGTCGTAATGATCCGCAAAGGGAGCAACGGGGCAATGTCAAGGGCCGGGGCGGCCAACTAAAGGATGAAACACAACCCCCCCGGGGGTGATATACCTAAATTACAACACGACACTGGTCAGACTGTGAGAGTTTTTGGGCCGTTGCCCGTGCAGCACAGGCAAATTCGATTTGCCACATCTCGAGACGCGATATTTCAGGCCCGCATTTTTCTCTCGTACTTCGGGGAATCCAACCCACTGAATAATAAAATCCACGCATCCTAATGGACGGGTTTATTGAAATAAAGGTGTGCTCTAAACAAAATTTGTATTTTTACTATTGGAACACAGGCCACACCAAGCAAAATTATTTATGTACCTTAAAAATTGAAATTGCCAATGTATGTATTTTACACGTAAGTGTCATCAATGTATTAAATTATTTTCTGTTATCGATTAAATTTCTGGTAAATTTTGTTATGTATGAAGTGTATTCATGGATATTCGAAAAAAGCTCATGTCACTTAAAATACCACATTTTAAGGTTTCATACATCAAGTCACAGCTGTTGTTTGTCTTTGTCCCTTTTTAGCTTTAAAGCTTTGTGTATTTCCACCAATAGTATACCAGATATTCAAAAATAACTTAAGAGTACTTCAGTTAACTCCATTGAGTATCACTCATCCATTACGCAATTTATTAGGATTTTGAACGATGACAAAAATCTAGTTTGCTGTTAGTAAAAATATTTTTGATGAAATATTGGCTGTTTATTAAATATTAGTAGTAAATTGTCATTTTGTTTTAATCAATGTAATTTTTATTAAATTATTATTATTATACGTATCATTTAAAAAAATATGTCTTACATACACAAACAGTGCTCGCTAAGTCAAGTTTTACGTTCATGTAAAAGTTTATTATCTAAATGTAACAATTTAAAATTGTCTATCTTTGTAAATATATAGTACATAAATTTAATAGGTAATTTTTTATTTATTTACTATATTCTTTTATGGTTTCTAATCTTAAATATTTCACTTTCACTTGTGACAAATTCATTTAATGATGAATAAAATTTTAAATTATAAAAGTTTCTTTGAAGTATTACTTACAATTAGACAAATTAAAATTTATGTCCTAGTATGACTGTTTTAAAATAAATAACTTGAATTTAATTAAAAATAATGCATTTAATGCAGTGAGCCTCTCAACATCCTTATTAAATTACTGTGACCCCCCTAAAAGCAATTTAGATCAACATGCAGGGGATGGAATTGAGTGGGAATGTTTGGTTTAATGACCGACATCTTAAATTTGCTTCGGGGGTGAGGTTGCTTCCTTATTACCAAGTTTCTAGATCACTAAGTCCTGATAGTCCCCTTATAGATTTTACATTGGTGCTAACAACCCTCTAGCCAAGCAAGGACCAATCCAAAAATCGTTTTGAATGTTAAAAAGGATAACGTCCCCCCAGCACTAAGTTGATGTGTTGGAACAAGTAATCTAAAATCAATACATTTTTATCCCCTTTGGAAAACATTCGATATTCAGCCAGCAAGTGAACTATTATTACAAAGCAATGTACGCCTAAAAAATGAAATATAAATAGGTAAAAGTTTTAAGTAAGCAACGGATCTTTAAGTTAAATTGTTTCCTTATAGGATGCATTAAATAGATAATTGAATCTTCTATTTGGTCGGACTCATAATAGCGGCTTTAATGTGGAAAATTAATGGAAAATCGATAAATTAATTAATAGAGTTGATGGCCCTGTAATACATTAAATACAATTTACATGGATAATGCCTTGTTCAACATAGCATTGCTTCTGCTCCATTCCCATCGTTTTGATAGATAAACCCTGTCATGATCCAATATTAAATTTGCCAAAGATTTAATCTGGAATTTGGACAGTGAGTAATTGATAATTTCTATCAGTTGGAACAAGGTAAGCACTAACTTGGTAATTCACAATGTACCAGGTATGTTTTAATTATGTTGAATTGTATTCACGAGTATCTGGGTTATTTCCTCATCATGACAGAGCAGAAGTCGCCACAAGATACTCTGTTTTAGTCACAATTTATACCAAATATTATAATTAAGAGGTAACAAATGATCACACAAATAAAAACAAAAGTTTCTCAAGATATACTAGCACAGGTCGCAATATAAATTAATAATACTGGCATAATTGAAAGACTACAACTAAAATTAATTTTCAGTAGCACGGAATGTTCCGAAGTTTACCGGACTGTTCTTGCAACAATTAACTAATTATAATTATTAATAGAAAACCGTTGGTTGTAAAGATTTTTATTTATTCTTCCCCAATATCATAATAATTTAATAGTTTTATAGTATAATAAAAAATATGCGAATTTAAATCATGTTTTGGCGCATAATTTTTTATGGTTGGTCACAAATATTTTTATAGATAATAAATAACAAACAAAAAAAAAAAAAAAAAAATAAGTGCATGATCCAAAATAGTTTATATGTGAAAATTGTCATAAAAAATAATGGACCATAACAAAATGTGGTTAAAAAGGAAATTGTGCAGAAATATTACGACTAAAAGTTATTTCGATGCATAAATAGTATCATAAATTCAAAATAAACCTAAATATGAAGTGGCTGCTCCTTACGTTTGCAATCAGTGTGCAATTTAATAATTGGAAAATGTAATAAAGTCGGAAGAAGTAAAAACTTAATAAACAAAAGGCGGCTCTTTAAAACATCACCCTCAATCAAAACTTTTCAAAGAATACTTAACACATAAAACTCCATTCGAGTCCATGGTATTAACGGCGTGTTTAGTTAAATGAAAAGAGACTCTTTGAGAAGGTGGGCCGCCCACGGAGGCCCACACCATTAACGGAACTGAAAAGTTCCCGGTCCTTGGAATAACCGGGGCCGTTTGTCGAGAACTTCCCATTGTAACCCGATGCCAACAAAGGTATATCGCAGTACATCACAGGCAGCAAGCGAAAACGTAATGAACAACATTTACCAGCAGTAATCTATTATGTTTTCGTCGCGAATCCTCGACGTTAGCTGCATTAAAACTTTCACGGAATTACACCTAATTAGAAAATTGGATAAGTGGAGGAGCTTTGCTGCCAAAATCCGTACGCTAAATGCGACAACTTGGCTTGAATTTGTTTCCGGTGTAAATAAGTTAAAGAGGTCTTTTGTGGAATTTGTGTTAGTGGATGCATGGCACCTGGAAAGTGTCTAAATTAATTCCTCGTCACACTTTTATTGACATCCACCTAAATTAACTTTTTTGACTATTTAATTATTATTAATTAACGTCATTACAGTTTTGATTTTAACGACATTTAAAATGCTTTATTTTTAATTTTAAATTCATTTAAAACTCGTTGCTTCTAGTTCATTTTATTTTTGAATCATTAGATTGTATGTTGACAAACCCACAAACCTTTCGGTTCGGCTAAAGCTAAAAATGATTAAAGATTTTATAACACCATAATATTAGAAATATTTCATTTAACTGTAATACCATAAAATTGTTTAGAACCGCACTTTCAACAATCTTGTATTGCCTTAAAATTTATAACCTTCACAGCAAATCATTATTTATCGTCCACTTTCGCTGGAATCTCTAATGCTTGGTCCCAATTGTCCGTCTAAGCAATATTTATTGTTACAATGTAAACAGCGACTGTCCACGTTTTCGGATATTAATGTCAAACAATCGAACGACTTGCTTTAGCGTGAGAAAGGATGTAGACTCAATGAAATGTTACCCAGACGATGGAGGCTCGTTAAAGAAAAACACTAAACAGGATTTATTTGATGGCTGACTACACAGAAATAATAGTATTTAATTTGATCATAACTGTAATGTTATATGTTTCATAGGTAAAATTGCTCTTGGCTATGTGCATGTAGTTTTATTTCCAATATCACATACATAAATTTAAATCTAAACGGTGTTGATACCGGTTTTATTAATATCCATAAATAAAGTAAGAGCTTTTCCGCTGACTTCATAACATTTTCATTAAATTGCAAGAAAAACAAAAACGTAATTTAATTATTATTAAGCTTAATTGTCAACTAATTGGACTTACAACACCAACACATTAAGGCTTTAGAGCGTACCTGAAACAAACAAATATTAATTAGTATATAACGTACCAAGCACAAACGAATTCAAACATTTATTATTAATATTAGGTGCCGGAAAAAGTAATTTATGTTTTTGTTTCATGATTTACTTGAATAAATTACATTTTAACATTTTTGTATTAAATGTAAATATTATTTCAAAGCTTTTTTGCTCTTTTCAACCATGGTATTTTGAAGGAAAACTGCGTTGTATTTAAAACTTTTTTGGTTTAAAAATGGTGAATTGAAGTGTGCAAATTTGTTTTATGAGTTCAAAAATTAGGTTAGAGCAACAAAGGCGGCATTCACAATGCGTTTGGAGAAGATAATATATGTGATGAAGTTGCACGGTTTTAGTTTTGACGGTTTTGATATGGAAATGAATGCACTGAAGATGGAACAACATCAAGGTCGTTTTGAATCTTGTACGAATGAAGAAATTAAGCAATATCTCGAGGAAAGTCCCTGTGCAACATGTTTGGAAATAAGCCAATCATTAAACTACGATGAATTAATAATTAGAATGAGGCGCCGTGCAATAAATTTCATTAAAAAGTCAGACAAATGTATTTCACATAAATTAAGTGAGGATAACAAATGAGGCGTTTGACAATTGCCTTACCAATTCTCTCCTTGTTCATATCGCAAATGAAACTTTTATTTATTACATGTAGCGAAACATGGATTGAGAATTTGCTTCCGCCTGTACAATGAGTTGAAGTTGGTAAATCTGGTGGAGCAATATTGGAGCGTAGAATTTCATATGTTGACTGCCTACCAAAAGGAACTCAAGACCATACTCACATTAGAGACTCAAGAGAAGTTCCACTTCATCCACCATATAGTTCAGATATTTTTTCATATATTTATTTTTATCATTATACAATTTGTTTTATAATAATTAATTAATTGATTATGAAAATATCAAAACTGAGGTCTGAATAAATCAGTGTTCTTTGGCATTGATTTGTTTGTAGAGCTTTGGTAAAAAATTGTTCATGTTAATACTGATTATTTTATTAAATATAGTCTAATATATTTTAAAAATTATTATTTTAAATAATTTTATAACTAATCATCTGGAACGAGAAAAAAAAATGAAGAACAATATCTAGTAAACACTTTAATATTTGACATTTTGATACTGATGCAGTTTCATTGCATAATCCCCATATTAAATGAACGCATCTCTACATTTGTTTACTTAAAAATGACGTAGGTGGTATTTCATAACTGACTTACGAATATAATAAGTAACTAATGAGTTAAATAAAATAATATTTTGAGTAATTCTTTGTTAAAAACTACAAGGATAATAAATAGAACAGCAAATTAATAAATGTATTTATATAATTAATAGATAAACAAACAATAATAATCGAGTTTTGTGTACTTAATTATGAAATTTAATATATATATATATATATATATATATATATATATATATATATATATATAGTTCATACAAGCTGATTAATTTTACAACAATTGATGCATTTGAAATCTCATAATCCAATTGAATTGTGCAACAATAACAATTTTCCCATATAATACAGAAGCTTCCGATATTGCGTAATAAAATTAGAAAAGTAGGAAAATAACGACATCAGAAATTAATATTTATTAATTTTGATGGAAACTAATAAGCGGCGAGCGAACGCAGCGCGGAAAAGCACCAACAAAAGGAAGCTAAACCTCTTGTTCATTAAATATTGCGATAATTAAATGTGAAATTTTGCAAAAACTCTTCATCTTTGTTACGTAAAATTGATAGGCTAACCGGTGATTTCTCTGGCGGAATTGTTTTATCATCATCTTGCTTAATATGACACTCTTCGCCTAATGATTTAATTATGGATTAGTGTCAACTTTGTTGTATCGCAATATGCAAATGTTTCGACTGTTTGTCTCCGCAGAATTTTTGTGGAATGTCGAAAAAGCGACTTTTGCCAATAAGTTTTGCATGTTAATTCTTTCTTAATGGGTTTGGGTTAATTTAAACACGAATTTTATGCATGCAAACTATTATATTCTAAATAGGTGAAGTAAAAACAATTATAATTGTAATTAGTGCAATATTGTATTATAACTGATTATATTTTATTGCTTATTGGTGGTATTCATCAAGTTAAAATAGGTGTATGAAGTGTTAATTACCTAAAATTATTGTCAATAATATTTAATGGTAGTAACATTATTAATAACAAACCGAAGTAAAAGTAGTTAGGGATAGTCTTGAAAATTTTCCGGCTGATAGATATAAAGGCTTTTTACTTCTTTCAGATATCATAAAGAGAAGTTTTCTTGCACCTGGCCCGCAATTAATCCAATTCGAATTATAACAAGCATCTCTCGTCGCAATACTCTGAAATATCTGAATGTAACGTTTAATTGATTATTAAAAATAGCCTACTTTTAATATTATTTCATTTCCATTCCAGCAATAAATGCTCAATTGAATTATCATCGCAGTGAAAAATAATAATAATTTAATAAAGTCAATGCTCCCTATTTCAATCTGAAAAAAATAAAAGTGATTAAATGGTTTTAATTTAATAATCAACATACATTTACTAACTGAAAACCGATATTACAAATAACAATAATGCTAGTTAAATATTGGGCCAAACATATATCGGAATAAAGGTTCTCCAAATTGCAAATAAAACTAAAATTTATAATCACAATAAACTGGACAAACAAATGTTTCATGATTACGTTATAATTTTTTCATGGTCTTTAACGCACTCAGACAATATACCTATGATGTCTTCATCATCTACTTGATAACGCGGTATTGCATCGATAATTTTACCATTCAAAATGTCTAATTCAGCTGCAGCTATGCTCATTAAACTGTAGGCTAACACATCTATGCAGGAGTTTACGCAAGCCGCGTTATACAAACCTAAAACAACACCGATAATAACTAACTTACCGGTCGTATTTATTACCTAAAACTTGAATAACATAAACCGGATAATTCCATATGCCTTGAGCGTAAGAAAACTTGATGGGCAGAAATCCATAAATAAACGGCATCGAGCTGTAAATCGATACAACTGAGGCGCAAATCCATTGGTACATCGTGCCTAAAAATTTCGAATATTTGATCGCTCGTGTCTTGTGGATTTCCAAGTGTTCCGGATACGAGGTGACACTGTCCAGATCCTTCATAATTGCCTTAAGTTTTTGACGGTTTAGCGAAAAAATAATCAGTTTGATCAGGAACGATGTGGGAGGAGTGAGAATGGACATGTGAGCAGTGAGTGCTGTTAAATTGTCCAAATGTCTGAAAAGTTCCATGAACAGAAGCACTTCGAACATAATCTCTATAAGCCAGGACAGAAAACATCGCATCGAATTCTTGAATGACGAAGTTTCAGTGGGCCAGTGACCAGACAGCACCAAAAAGTAGATTGGTATTTTCAAGGCTTCCACATAATTTTGGTTATTCATCTGGATAATATACAATGGTGTACGGATTCTGTTGTTCTACTTACTGGGATGGGTTAGTGGAAACTCCTTTATAGTGGTGGAAAATTGCATTATATAGCTTCAGGGTGTACCATTAATATTAATGTTAGACTAATTTTATTGTAATTTGTTTTAAATTACATTTAGTATACGCAAAAGATCAAAGTAATTGCTTCTTATTATTTGCATAATGAAAAGGTGCTCGCTATATAAACGTACAATAATCCTTCTTGTGGAACTCACCAGGAATGTCTTTAATTTACACGTTTAATTTTATTCTTGAATATTTAATACGCGAGATGTCAAGTGGTGAAGTACTACATAATTTGTGATAATTTTCATATTACTAATGCACAATTTACATCAAAGTTTAATATTTGTTAATCACTAGCGATGTTTCGAAGTCAAGGTGAGATTTCGTCACTGTAGATGCACCATCACGAATTTTAGATTTAAGCGAGACCGAATCTCATTGAAATCAATACATCAAAATAAAACACATTTTTTTTTTAATTTTAAATAAAACTACGCGGTCATTGTTCCGGACTAACGGAAATCATAAGCAAAAACAAGTTCTGAAAAATGAGCCATGCTTCTACAGTGATGACGTAGCAGACCAAACATTAAAAACTATAAAATGTAAATTCTAACAAAGAGCATATATGCTAATGTTTGTTTTTTGAATCCATTCTTTGCATGAGAGTGAAATACGAATATGAGGAGTTTATAACCTAAAAATAACATTTAAATGTGCAGGCATACCAAAACTTAATAAATAACTCACAGAAGTGAACGTTGCCAGAGAGAGTTTGGAAAATTTACCGGCGGATAAGTACAAAGGTCTCTTGCTCCTTTCAGATATTATAAAAAGCATTTTTCTTATACTGGATCCACATTTGATCCAATTTGAATTGTAGCAGGCATCCCTGGTAGCGGTACTCTAAAATGTCTTCGTTCGTAAAAAGTCTTCTAATAAAACGCAAGTTATACTTTTAAAATGATTTCATTTCCGTTCCAACAGTAAATGCTTAGCTGGACTATCATCGCCATGAAATAAAAGCACATGTTGACAAATTGAATACTTTGAATGTGCACCTAGAAAAAAATATCAGTTTCGATTTGGGACGCAAACTGGTTCTTACATGGACCAGCTGGAATCCGATATTACATATCACTATTATGCTTGTTAAATATTGAACGAGAAAAATCTGAGTAAACACTTTCTCAATGCTGGATACGAAGCTAAAACAACCGACTTAGATCCAAATCACTAATCCGGATAATCTACCTGATTATTTTCATGTGATGTTCGATACATCCAGACAATTTTCTCTTAATGAGATCTTCGTCGATTTTAGTATTACTTGGTATTGCGTCAGTTATTTTGTCATTTAGTATGTCAAGCTGGGCAGCTGCGATGCTCATCATGCTGTAACCCAGAACGTCTATGCACGAATTCACAAATGCAGAATTGGCAAGACCTGCAACGAGCTCATCACTTACGGCAACAGTTTACAAAAAATATCTTACCCAAAACCTGCAAGACATACACCGCAGATTTCCAATAACCGACATCAAATGTGAATCGGACAGGTAAACGTCCTGTTAATACTGGTATAAATATGCTATAATTTATTATGACTACACCACAAATCCATTGATACATAATACCCATGAAACGAGAGAATTTAATGGCCTTCACCATATGCCCCTCAGAATGTTCAGGGTAATTGTTAAACTCCGTAAAGTTTAATTGTTCTAACATTACCTTGAGTTGCTTGTGATTTAGTCGGTAAATTATCAACTTGATGAAGAAGGATGTTGGCGACGTTAATATTGACATGTGATCAGTTAGCACAGTTATATCGTTAAAGTGTTTATATAGTTCCATAAACAAGCCAATTTCGAAGATAATTTCTATCAACCAGGAAAGTAAACCTTTAAATCTGTTGAATATAGACGGATTCGCAAGAGGCCAGTGACCAGTTCCTATCAGAAAATCTTTTGGTATTTTGAATGCATCGTTGATGTTAGGTTTTGACATTTCTAATACAATTGTAACCGGTGTACTAAAACTTGCCCCACAAATTTTCCTTTATATACAACAAGATTATTTATTATTTAAATTTATTCTCTAAATTCTAATATATAATCTAGATTATAATTAATAGAGTAATTCAGACGTAACGTCAAAGGATCAAAGAATTTCAGTGTTCTTTGATGATATAGTAATAAGAAAGAACACTTTTGATGTAAAGAACGGGACGAAAACAAAATAAATAGACGTCTTGGGTATATTTTTCCAATTGTTCTGTCTTTTCAGAAGTATTTATAAAGAAACTGTATTGTTTGTCCCTTTTTAATGTAAGTTCTCTTTACCTTAACACCTTAATTAACACAACTTAATTTTAGAAAAGTGGAATGTTTGACTAATGTTGGTATCGCAAGTTGTTTAAAAAAAAAAAGTCTTTAAAGGTAAAAATAATGAAATTCTAAAACTGTTGTGCCGGAAATAGCCAGATTCAACGTTTACCGTGATTTATGGATAACTGTGACAAACGCATTACGTGCTAGAAGGGCCGCAATGACTATTTTACTTGATACCATCTATTACAGATAATTGTCCTAGTTAAAGAATTCTGAATACAAATGGGTAAAATTTCATACGAGCGGTTACAAATAAAAGACCGTTGGAATACAGGCATGAATACATATAAAAACAGTGCTACACATAGAGTTTTATTTGCAGTAACACACCGTAACATTGCTGATGCATGACAAGAAGTAGAAAATTGCTGTGATATTTACGGGAGATTATCCGTTGCGACAAACACATCGTTGATTTGGATCTGAGCCTTCCAGCCATTATAATCTTATATTTTCCTTAATGTTCCTTTTTGAATTTATGGCCGTAAACCGAGTTGTTTCAATGAAACCGCAATAAAACAGAAAAAAGAAAACCCTTGCAATTTATTTAATGGAAATTGTTTTTTAGCCGTAACGGATGAGTTAGTGGCGGTCAATAAAAATAAAACATAGTGCGTTCGCAACCGAAAGCAGAAATGTAATAAATAGAAGAAGAAGAGGAGACATAAAAGTGGCCCCCGGTTCACAACGATGTCTGTATCAAAGTGTCTGGAACATCTGGCCCAGATATTGTCTTGATGTGTATCGCGATTGCTTGCACCATTGACCTCAAATAATATAGATCTTTTGTCACCATATATTTTCAAGTGAAGCATTTGTTTCAATTGTGAAAATGAGTTTTTCAACTTACATTTATAAATTATAGCTATTGTTTGTTGTTGTTGTTGTTGTTGTTGTCTATAAGAGATTCAATTATGGTTCCTCATATCACAAAAATCGTTACCTAATTAATAATGCTTAACAATTAATCCATATAACTTTAAAATAATAACCACTACGATAAATCTAATAAATAATTAAATTACATGAGTTCTGAACCTTTGTCTATACGTGTGTGTCGTTGAAAATGGAAATGGGGCAGGGATTGAGGCACCATACCAGACATTAAAGTTATTGTTATTGCCACTAAATTTGGGATAAAGGAAGCTCGTCCAGAAAAAACCCTTATGCTCAGTATGGCAAGTCCGTTGAAGTCGACACTGAACTTATTATGTAAAACAAGGGTTACTCCATGCTTTACGTGAAGAGGGAAGTTTGCCTGAACTCTGAAAATTATGGCCTGCATCTATTAGGAGTCACGGTGTTTTGTACTTTCCGACGTTATGTAATATTTAGTTCTGCAAACTAAGCCGTCCTTCATGCAAATTTTAATTAGTATTTATAAATTAAACGGTTATACACTAATACTTTGACTAGATTTTTGATAATTGATTTTCTAGGAGTATTTCTAATGGTATTGTAAGTTAAGAAATTAATTCAGAAAATTTCAATCGAGTACGAAGCTAGTATGAAAAAATATAGTCTATATTACCAACTATAAGAAGCTTAAGTGTTAAACTTCAAGGTACATTTTTTTTTGAATATTGACAAGCAGATATTAATGCACCTTTGTTTATAACAATATAGTATGGAGTTGAGAATTTATAAGAGGGTGTACGATATTCTAAGATGAATGGTGAAGAAAATTTATAAAATAGATTTGAGTGATTGTCGTTTGAAAGTGATTGTACAAAGATGTATGATGGCTAAATACACAATGCTGGATTATTGGATTAGATTGGATTTGAAATTAAATCATAGTTTTGAAGACATATTAGTTTGGTACTGTCGATGTTTCAGCAGCAAACCATTGATGAGACATAGATCTATCAGTTGATTTGTGCTGGCTATATTTTCATCAAAAAAACAGAATATCGAAATTAGATAAGGTGTATGAAGGTATCGAGTTAAAATAAGTGAAAACACATATTTTCTCATAATTGATTGACCATACTTTCATCAGAAAAAGAATCAAAATTAGAGAAGGTGACCGACAAAAACGAGAGAAAAAGATAGTTTATGTATATTATTAAATAGAATATTTTCTGGATTAGTGGCTATATTTTCATCATAAAAAATACATAAAAAATGGAGAAAACCATAATTGATGTATTTACATTGTTAGATGGTGTATTTCGGGAGTACTCTCGTTAGAGTTAATAAAGGTTATATTTTCATCATAAACAGAATTATTAAAATTAGAGAAGGTGGAAAAAAGTATGGGGGTAAAACGAGAAAAAATAAAGATATACTTTCTGATAATTAATGTGCTTTAATTGTTAGATCTGTGTCTATCTTCGTACTCGATTTATTTGAATAAGGATATAACTCTGCAGTAACTCTAATAATATATAAATTTACGCCTTTTATTCGTGTAACGCGGTCCACAAACACACACGGCCAACCCAATATCTGCAACAAAAGGACAGTATTTTCAGCTGTGGACCCATTCTTGTTAATCAAACAAACTAAAAGCGCGTTTCAAAAAGACCGTGCCACAAAGTGAAAATAAATTGGATGTTTTAGATTTTGTCAACATTACGGAAATTTCAGTGGAAATATTCTACGTCAGATTTCTATGAAACCCGATGCTGGCGGTGATTTAACGGATGCGCGTAAACACAAGGCAAAGTAATTGGATATACATTAGTTGTTATTAGATTATATGTCGTTAGGAAGATCCCATTACACAAAACAGTTTAATTTCAAATGTAAATAACCGACAGTTGTAACAGCAACCTACAAGCAAATAATGTGGGGAATATGCAACGTGCCCAAAACAAAATTACTCTAATATTATGTAGAGTTTGCATATCTCTAAATGTACACTCGTTGCATGTAAATAATTTGAAAGAATGCTAATTGACGTCGAACTTCATCAAAGTTACTTTAACATCGACGCACAAAACAATTGAACGTTGTCTAAATCTAAATTCAATAAATTAAAACGATCATTTAATTCACTTTAAATGATAATACTAATGCGTAAATTACGGAAAGGCTGATTGAAGTTCTTAGTGGATATTTGTTTAAATTCACATTTGTAATTAAAATGAACCCGCGTAGTAGATGTTATAGTCCGTTATTTACATTTTGATTAAGCGTTTAATTCAAACATTCGCTTCGTTCTTTTGTAAGCAATTTCCGTCCGTCGCAAAAATTCTTTCTCACGAACTGTTAAACCGTTTCAAAGACTAAAAACGACCGGTGTCCCTCCTATTAACACCCAATTTTATTCTCTCGAAAAATTACTGTAGGTCCCATTCTTTTATCGCGATAGTTTTCCTAAGACGGTTTTTACGATGAAAGCGAAGGAAACGCCACGATATTTGGGCTTATTGCCTGAGGAACGTAAAAATGGGGAGACCTTTTGTTTGGTTTACACGTTTTTTAGCTGACGCGCTGAGAGCCTACACGGTGACGGTGATTTTCTTTTGTTGTTCGGTCTCCCGCACTTTTGTTCCTTTGTATGTCGCAGAAAAACGTTTTTCCAGCAGCAAACTGTTGAGGTTAACAGTGTATCCTTTTTTTTTGTAATCTTTTATTGAGTATAGCTATGGTTAATTAAAAACTCTGAGAGGTTATAATAATAGGTACTTATTTTGTTATTTATGGCTTTTTAATAGCTCCTTTAAGGAGATTTTTTTCGTATTATATTCTTTATCACACTGAGAATGTAACACTAACTAAAATTGTTGGATCTAAGATGGTAAATTTATAAATAAACTCCAGCATCGTATTTTAATTGGTTGTGACATCGAAATGGGTGGCAAATCGAATACGATTCTTTTAAGTACTAATTAAAAAACTTGAAGCTCCCGAAAGTAACCTATTAAACATTTTATGTGAGATCAATTGGAAAGCGCTTTAAATTTTCAATTAAAAATTAATCTTTTTTCTTCTTGGCAATTTCTCATTCGCCTCAACGTTTAATAACTGCTTGCCCATTATCGCATTCGTGTTGCTGGAAGATTTTTGCGATATAGGATTTCTACGGGAAAATGGTATAAAAACAACTGCCGCTTGGATGGTTTTAATTAAAACGCAATTTTATATTTTGTGCAATTTAAATATTTACTTGCCAAATTGGCGGGATTAACTAAATAGCTCTTCTTACAAATATACAAATTTCTATAATTGAGTTGCCTTACTTGTGTTTTAGTAAATTATAAATTTGTGCCACTTTAATTTATGACTTTATAATTAATTTATAATTATTTATATTTTATAATTTAATATTAATTTATAATTTTATAATTATAATTTATATAATTTATTTAATTTTTATTAATTTATAATTTATAATAATTAATATATAATCTATATATAATTTGTAATTTGTAATTTGTAATTTGTAATTTGTAATTTGTAATTTGTAATTTGTAATTTGTAATTTGTAATTTGTAATTTGTAATTTGTAATTTGTAATTTGTAATTTGTAATTTGTAATTTGTAATTTGTAATTTGTAATTTGTAATTTGTAATTTGTAATTTGTAATTTGTAATTTGTAATTTGTAATTTGTAATTTGTAATTTGTAATTTGTAATTTGTAATTTGTAATTTGTAATTTGTAATTTGTAATTTGTAATTTGTAATTTGTAATTTGTAATTTGTAATTTGTAATTTGTAATTTGTAATTTGTAATTTGTAATTTGTAATTTGTAATTTGTAATTTGTAATTTATAATTAATTTATAATTTATACAATTAATTTGATTTTAAAATATTGTGTAGCTTTTTATAATAATATTACATAAAATAGTATGTAACAAAATATTTTAGCAGTAAATTAACACAATTATAATGACAAAACAATTTATTATAATTGATATTCCAAAAAAGATTTAGAACAATCAAATTTTTGAACAGAACAAATACACTGTATTGTGTATTAAATATAACATTTAATAAATTAGAAGGTATCAGTTATATAATAAAAAGGGTAAAAAAAAGAGTATTTTGGAAATTTTACTCTAATAAATTATATGAGAAACTCTAATTAGCAATTAATTATATTTGAAAATAATACGCTGTCAATATGATTAAATAACAAAATCCGCTTATAATTAAAGATTAATTAAATACAGTCTTTCAAATCATTAATATAAAATAATCAATAATACTGGTCCATTATTATGAAATAAAATGTATGTATTGAAATCTGATGCCCGAAATTCTGTCAGAATTACATTAGTAACACAATATTTAATCAATCACGTTATGAACAAACATTCCCAATGCAATCAGTCTCAAACAATATAAAGTTACACGGTTTTTATTTTAGAAGCACTTTCACTGGCATATAAATATTAACACAAACCAGCAGTCGTATTGTTATAATGTTACACACTCCGTTATGGTTCCATTATCAGGTGAAACTTATAGATGCATATTACATTTGGTGCTGCATTACAGTATACTGTTTAACAGAAGTTGAATTGTGATCGAAATTAGAACAAGGATTATTGACGGCAACATTTCATATTTTACGCATATTTGCATATGAGGGTGATTACGGAATAAATCCCAGAGAACGTGACAAGTAATTTAATATTTATTTGTTATGTTTACATTACCATTCCATCAATGGTGCATACCTGAAAATAATAAACTCCATTAATTCTATGTCATAAGTTTCTCCTAAAAGAAAATAATAATGAGATATAACCAAATGAATAGACGTAGTACAGAACATAAAAATATTTTTATTAGTTTTATTCATGCGATTTGCTTTAGAGTTGTAATAAAATGGTCAATTTGCATTTTATAATGGTTTAAATGCAGTTTCTAAGAGTATTAAACAGTTTCAGGACGTTAATTCTGTGTATTCGGAATGACACATTCAGCGACACTTTTCCTTAAATCAAAACGTTGCTTGGACATTAATTGGACGAACGTTTGTTTTCGTTGTAGCCTGAAATAACGGCGCTAGGAATTTGCAATGGTAAATAAATAATTTACTCAGGGGAGAACACAGCTGGGACATTTTCCATGTCAATCATTCAAATGCAGCTCTCGGAGCCGTAAACAAACATAAAGAACCTCCTAAAATAGCTGCGATGCCGTCCAACAACTTTTACGGCGATCTAAATCTTGTTTTACTGCGAGTTTTGTCCATTTCTATGTTCTTATAATTTACTTACTTTGTAAGTGTTATTAAATGGTATCTAAAACTTAGTTCAATTAACTTTTGTTCAAATAAAAATTTTAGGGGCAAACTGGAAAGTATTTACGACTTGGTTAGTTTAGGTAAATTCTTCAATTAGATGCTCCATTCCATTTAAACACAGCACTGTTTGTAATAATTTTAAAGCAACCTTTTAGTCATTTAAGCTACGTCTGTACTTTGCAACATTGTAAAGCGGATGATAATCACTTCAACATTATCAGTTCAAAATTATCTGACTACTAAAACAGTGTGCATTGAAACTGTAATAATTTTCCTTTGTTCCTAAATAGAATCGACTAGAGTTACTTAGTTCCCAGGTTAAGATACTAATATTACTGAGTCACTTCATTAAATATAAATAATACAACAGCGTACACCTTTACTGTCATTCTATCTCTTAGGTGACCGCGACTTTGTTATTAAATGTACTAAATTTACATCAAAGTTGCAGATCAAAATATAAACATAGTAAAGTTAATATCACTTCATTAAAACAGTGTACAGATTTACAGTAGTTACTCCAATGTTGCCAGGTTTAAATCGTGTTATTAGACCTAATAAAATAAAAAAATTAAAACAGTGCACAGTTCTATTATTATTTAGGCCGCCTGTCCTTTGTTCGTAAAAGAAATGGACTGAAATTACCCCAAAATTGCCAAGTAAAAACAAAAATGTAGCCACATTTTCACAGATCACTATAATGAACTTTTATCAAAAAGTGTAAAATTTTACTGTGATGAAGAAGACTTTTTCTTACTTCTTAAATGGAATGGACTAAAGTTACCCCAATATTGCCAGGTTTAAATCATGTTATTAGTTCACTTCTTAATAAAATAGAAAAATAATAAAACAGTGCACAGTTCTATTATTATTTAGATTGACGGACCTTTGTTTGTAAATAAGATGGACAAAAGTTACCCCAAAGTTGCCAAGTGAATATTAAAATGTAGCCACATTTTCACAGATTACTATAATAAATTTAAAGTAAAAAAATATACAATAGAATTGACTAAAATTAACTTAATGTTACTAAATTTGAATCATGTTATTAGATCACTTCCTAAAAAATATAAATAATAAAACAGTACTTGGTTAGTAGATGGAATGAAGTAAAGTTACTCTAAAGGTACCAAGTCCACATAGTAATATGGCTGAGTTTTAGTGAAATTAAAATGAATTTAGATGAATTCTAGTTACTTCTTAAATGAAATAGGTTAAAGTTACCCCAATGTTACCAAGATAAATCATGGTATTAGATCTTCTTTCACCTTTACTTTGTATTTAAATGGTGAGGACAAAAGTTACCCCAAAGTTGCCAAGAAAAATAAAAATGTAGACATATTTTTCACTAATCACTTTATAACAAAATGAAAGAAATAAACAGTGGAGAGTTATTCTAAAATTAATACTAAATTACCAATCGTTTTCTAATAACCCAAAAAATAATATAGAATAGAGGATAAATTATATTTTCTAAGTTATTGAATTAATAGCTACATTAAATAGTAGTTAAATTATCGAACGAACATCTAGTGAAATTTAAGTATACCCAGCAGCATTGAGTAACACTGAAATAACTTTGTTTTTGTGGAGTATATTGATATCTAGCCTAAGTTTTTTAAAAATCTACTAACTGAATGTCTCTGTTTTGCATCACAGAGTGACCATATCTTGTTCGGTTACCAACCGGGATTTACATTTTGATTCGCTTGAACTTTTTGTAAATAAAACTGAACATTTACAAAGATAAACGGGAAAAGCTTCTGTTATAAATTCTCCAAGTTAAATATTTACTTGAAATTCGCCTGAATAAAAACAGCGTTTTAATCTAATTATGAGATACATCTGCTGAAACATTAACATTTCAATTTGAGCTGTGCATTTAAAAGCAGATAATTAATGTAATATCTTTGTAGTAAATGTCTTCATCGTCTTTAGTATCCTTTTGAGTGTAGCAATTTGTCAAAGAGCGAAAGCTTAAGCCATCATTGAGAACGACAGTCAAATATACGAAACGATCCGGCAAAGTAGGAATAAAGAATATCTTACAGCGTTTCGATGTCCTTAAGAATCCAGATTTCGTGCTCCCGATAAGTCACGGATGTCCGTAAATAAATAAGATAAACTGCTTTTATTTTCTCTTAAATTTTTTACGGTCCCCTCTCTCCCTCTCGCTCTCTCCGTTTGATGTCTTCCGGTTATACTTTATGAGCTTGAATAAGCGGATGCCGTTTTGTGCATATTTAATGCCTGCACTTAACCCACCCCAGTTAAGAATTATTCCGTGCACTTTTTTTGTGTTTCTTTCTCCCTTCCGATGGTTTTGTACGTGCCACCAATTAAAAAGCGACAATCCGAAACAACACGAGAGATTGGCGCGTCTGAAAGTGCATTTCAATAAATGCGGACGGGAACGCTCCATGCAATAAAGAAGGCGGTTTTGTTTCAGCGTTTAAATTTGGTGGGTCATTTGAAAAAAATTCACCGGGCCGCGGGCAGAATACTAATGACACAGTAATTATGCGAACGCTCCGCTTCGCAGCGGATTTTTCATTAAATTTTTCGCGGCATTTTACCATCCGTATTATATTTCAACGCCCCGCTTCGTTCACAATGGACCACGTCGAAAATTAGATTGTGCCTATTTTTTATTTTTTTCGCAATTCCATTTCGATCCGCTTTTTGATCTTTCCAAAGGTTACGCGCCGAGTTTTTGGAGTTCTTTTTTTTTTTTGGGGGGGGGGGGGGGAGGAATTTTTTATCGTATTCGTTGATTACGGTGAACTCGCACTTTAACGAAGTTTTATTAAATTATGCGGAACGAAATTGGTGTATCAAAATTATAAAATAGTTTCGGGTTTAATAAAAGAAGCGGCGGTGAAATAAGCCAAGTAAGACGAGCAATTTCTTGTTGTAAGTAGTTATATGCAGTATGAAACTTTTAGTGGAGATATGTTGTATCTTTATGTTCACGAATTTGTATATCTTTAGAAGGTGTATGAATACTGTTTCCTTAGCAACCTGTAAGACTCCACAATGCTGCAAAATTTATAAAAGTGAGACAAAAATCAATAGGTCGCGAATCGATACTTCGTAACTTATCTCGAATAAGATGTGCTATTTTCACTTTATAATTCCCTGTTTCAATACCAACGGTAAACCGTTTAATTAAAAGTATTTTATAATATATGCAGTGGTGATCATAATTATAGCAACTTTTTAAAATGTTGTAGCCATAACTCTTTTATTTAATGTGAATTGTTAAAATAATATTAATTTACTATTGTTGTTTTATATAGTATTATAAAAACTACCACATTCTCATTCTACAAAATGTTACATACCAATCGAAAAGCGTTTCATACTACTGAATTTTGAGAGAGACATCATGCACGACAGAGACAGTAAAAGTCTGCAAATTTGCTTCGTAGTGGGAGGCTATCTCTATCATGCATGATGTCTCTTTCAAAATTCAGTAGGATCAACGTTTTCCGATTGGTATATTTTTCTGGATTGAACTGGACATAAATATAACAAGTTTAATTTTGCAAAGAAATTTAATGATTAAATCTGTGTTAAATAAATGTAATAAGCAAAAGACCGGTAGTAATAAATTGACTTAAATTCACACAGAACAATGAAAGACCATGAAGTAAAATCTATAATTCTGTTCATGAAAAAAAAAAAAAAAAAAATACTCAATTTTTTTAGAAATTAAATTAGGTTGACCAGATCAACAATAAACATTATATGTTTATAGTGCCATCCAATTTAAGTACAGCTCATTTTTAATAAATTTTAGTAAGTTGTTGTAATTATGGCCACTACTGTACATAGAAAACAAAAGTTATGTTTTGTGATATTTAGCAAATAAGTAAATAGAAAAAATTCGATTCAGATTCAAATTAAATCCAATCATGGCAGCTGGAATGTGCACTAAAATCTGACCTATTGTGTACGTTGTAGTTGTGGAAATAAAAAAAAACGAACTATAACAGTTTCCTGCGCTCCGACAGTCGACCACATATTTTCATGCAGCAAGATGAATGAAATTATATTCATCCTGGCTGTGCACTGGAGCTTGATTAATATCGCAGCCTCTCACATGTTTAAAATTATTTTTGTAAAAAACAAGTTTATGGCTAAATTGTTGATGTGCTGGAGATATTAGCTAAATTGAGTCAAACTTTAATCTCAGTAATCAAAAGAAGTTTAAAAATTTAAAAAGTAATTTAATTAATTTATAAGTAATGAACAAGTAAAAATATTGTGAGATTAAAATTTGTTAGATGTAAAAACTGCTTTCCAAGGTAGACGTTATCAATTTTCTAATGCATTTTCAGTAACTCTTTGAGATGCTGATAATTATTGAAATGTGTGAAGAAAATTATTTAAATATAGTTATGTCATTTTTGAATTTGGGATGGGCTTTTTGAAGAAAAAACAATTTTAAATAGAAGGACGAAAGCAAACGTTAGTTTTTCACGGATATCACTAAAGCATTCAAATTATAATAAAGATTCTGAATGTTGACAGAAAACGGTGGAGGATATTGATAACGCCTAGCTAGGAAAGTGGTTATTTTCGGTAAGTAATTTTGGATCGCACAGTATGTCAGGTATTTGAGAGTATCATGATCCTCATTTACGTTTCAACAAATACCTTCGTTTACTGTAATCACCTTAGCAATTGTGGAACGTTGAAAACAAAATTACATCGCACTCAGTTTCATTACTGTCTCTTATTCCGAAATTAAGAACTCTTAAAAAGAGAAGGGCGCCATCCAGCTCGTCGGTCGTATCAGGTTTGATACAAATGCCCTTTTAATTCAGCGTAAAACAAAGGAATAATTGTGGGAACCCGAACAAAAGATCAGACAAATAAGAAACATTATCCTTTATTCCGTTGGAAAAGGTGGAAATGGTATAAAATGTGCCCAAGGTAGACAGATTATATTCCCCCGGAATTCTCAAAACTTCCTATTACTTCGCTACTTTAATTGATTGAACAGAAAACCAAGGAGCTGGAGCAATGTTCCAACCGCAAATAAAAACAAGGAAGCGCTTCGTCGGGAATCGCTGTTTGAAGTGGGAATAACAAATTAACCTGACGGTTTCAAGCCCAAAAGTCAATATTATCAAGACTGGTCTCTGAAGTTTCTAACCACAATAATAAATTTTATATAACTCTTCTCGATAATAAAATGCAGGTACGGACGTTTTAATGGGGTTCGTTGAAATTAATTAGAAAATGTCTCGTAAAAATTTGTGATTGAATTTTCCATTCACTTAGATGATAAATTATTGTTGGCATTTAAAAATTCTATTACTATATTTGATAGTTTTTCTCTTTAAATTCTTTAAATAAATTACGAAGAGATGTGGAAAGTGTAATAAAGAGATTTAAGTATCAATAGTTTTGGTTATTACTAGAAACATGTCAATAAAATAAGACCGTTAATTTTCAACGACCTGTAAAAAAATGTAATAAAAATCCTCCAACAATGGCTATTACTTTAAAATATCACATTTTTCATTCGCATAATAAAAGCATTTAAACCGAAAAAAAAAATCCCATCTTCCGTGAATAATTCTATTCCCTTAATATCGTCGGAATCTCAGTCTGTGCTGTTGACAATTCCTAAAACCAGACTGTTCCGAGATTTGCAGTATCTCGGTTCTTTCATCGTGGGGCGGGCCACGGCAAGTTCGTAACCTACATTCGCCAAGAGATATCGAGATAGATTTGTAATGGTCTCCGGGAGATGCGAGAAGGGAAGAGCGGAGCACCGACTCCGGACCGAATAAAGACGTCGTAATAAGGAGCCGGTCCAAATGGAAATGCAAGACGGTCGGGTCAAGAGTGGGTCTTCTCGAATTAAAGACTCGTTCGCCTTTTGTGTGCGCCGAGACGAAAGCCCTGCATTTGTGTATGTGCTACTTTGCCAATGCCTTTCACATTCAGCCAAATGCACCGGATCATTAGATTTAGAAAATTTCATTCGATACAATTGTTTACTTACACGAATTTATTCGTTTGCAACTTCAAATTTTGTACACAATTACTGAACACAAACGGAACATCTATGTTGTATAAAGCATATTGAATTGTTTCTTTGTAAAGATTGGTTTCTTTTATAGAAACAATAAAAACTAAAAATATGTCATTGTCTATTGACAATAAATTATATAGATGTATAAAAGAAAAAAATATATGAATTCTAATAATAGACAATTTTTTCTTTACATTACTTTTAATTATTGAAATGATATAAAAACTTGTTTCTCATTCCACCGATATCTATAAAATCTTTAAGTGTCAAAATAATAAAAATGGGTTAAGACATTTTTACCACATTTTTATAATGAATTAATTTCCTCTGATCAACTAGATCCTGGCTTACAAAAATTTGAGAGATTAAGTAGAAATAAAACCTCTAACCTTCCTTGTTTTGGACTGTAAAAAATGTAAACCATCGTCGGATATCATAGAAAATAATTTATAAGACATATATAGAGTATTTTATACACAACCTTTTGATCAATTAACCATAAAAATCGAGTTATAAATAAAAAAGTTACCTTGGTATTTTCGTCTTAATCGGACAACACTGTATTATGATAAAAACAGCACAGTCTAAAAATATGTCAGTGTGTATTTACTATAAAATATACAAAGAGAAAATTGCTTGGAAAAGTATTATATCCACTTTGACATAATTGGAAATAATCCAGTTTGGGATTTTGCCATTTAGACTACACGAAAAGCTAATAAAAGGCAAGAAGCTACCGTAGAAGGCCGTTTTCCTGTTTATGCAAGACGAAAATTTTATTTTCCTATGGGCGACGTATAATTTGATTGTACCGACAAAGCTAAACATGTTTTTGTATATCGCACGCTTCCTGTATGGCGAATGGTAATTTAGTTAAAAGGGAATTCCATTTTGCCTGTATACGTTTGGCCTTTTGCTTTATTAACTCGATTTTCCCTATAAACCATGGTTTAAATTACCATTAAAACGACATAAAGAAAATAACGGAAAAATGCATACAACGAGATTAAATGGGATTTTACAGTGTTGTGCTTTGGAAAATTGTTTTATTCAGGAACGCAATATAATTTAATGGTCCTATATGGATTTCGGTTATTAGTCTCATAACACAAAGAAGCGGTTTTTAAAATGAAACTGAAATAATAAATTTAATTTATGAAAGTAAAATTGAAACATACAATTATTTATGTACTTGTGGTAACATTGTGGTCTTCTGAAAATCAGATTGTTTGATATTTACACGCACACAGAAAACTTTAAAGAAAATATATTTATTAATATTATAAACGACAGTGTAATTTAAAATAACTACAATTACAAATTGACGTACTTCAAGTACTCTACAAAATAAACTATTGAATAATATTACAAATTTTACTAAATATTAAATAAAAAAATCACGAACGAGTTCACTGACATTTATCATGAATAATTTTCTTTATATTTATGACTTTATAAGTACTAATTGATAATTACCAATTGATAATCACAATCATCAGGAAAATTTTAATATTCACTAATTTGGTTTAAAAATCCTCCATAAATAATAATTTGTTCGACAATCAAAATCAATATTATTAATATTTTGACTGGATTCATATAAATGTTATTATGTAACAAATATATTTGTATTTTCATTGAGGCTTTTACTTTTTATTCGTGTTTAATGTTTTTGTATAAATTATAATTATAAATAACAATATGTTTTATTAAATATGTGTTAAATAAAAAAGCACGCTTCTCTTACGTTTATAGTGGATAATTTTCTTTATATTTATGTCTTGATAATTATGTTAAAATCGTTCAAAAGTTTGTCAGATTAAATTTTTGTTTTCACCCAAAACTAGATATATGCTTCAAATATATTTTATCTTTTATCATTATTCAATATAAAAATTTTCTTAATAACTTTTAATATTGTTTATATTCATTAGAATGGGTTTTTATAAAAAAACGCAGTAGAAAATTAAGTATTAATTAATAAATTATCGTTTCCCTAACTTCAGTAATAACAAATACTACTAAGATATTTTATTTTTTCATAATTTTCATTAAAAACAATTGTAATATTGAAAAGTTAATTATTAGTGTACACGTTAGCAAAAAAACATCCTATTAGGAACTTTTAATAGTATTACAAAATATTACACAGGGTGTTAGGTATTCTTTCTTATTTTAAATGCTAATAACTTCCTTAATCATAAAATTACATCATTCGACGAATTTTATTCTCTATCGGTATATTGTAGTATGTCCTAGAGATGAAATGAATATTCACTATATTACTACTGTAATATGTTAATAACTTTCTTATTTCAAATGAACGACCATAAAATTTTCATATAATTCGACCTAACATTTAATTTCTCTTTATATGTTGTAGCGTATAATAAAATGAATATTTATAGAGGTATTACTAAAAAGAGAAAAAACGCATGTTACCACAAGTGTGCCTTTGAATGATTAACTAAATAATAAAAATAAATATAAATTGACTTTTTTGAATATTTTTATTCAAAGTACCACAAGAAGTTATATGTGCAATAAACAATTCTCTTTTATTTCTTTATAATCCTCTAATAAATCAGTTATTTATTATTACTCAGTATATTATAGTAAAATGTAGTGATGGTCAGAGAAATAGCACATTTAATATTATATGGCACTATTCAGTAATACTGCTAATAGTAAGAATTTATTCTTAGTAGTGTTTGTTATTATTAACCACTTCCAGTAGGAAAAAGAAACATTGCATTCCAGAAAAGAGGGAAATAATATTTAACATGAAACAACAAGGTCTGATTATTGCTGACATCGTTAAAAACTTAAGATGCTCCCAAAAAATGGTTTACAATATGAAACAACACATAAATGCATAAAATGCAATAAAAAATCATTCCAGTAAAACAAAACTCTTTTTATAGACAGAAAAATAGTTAGGTAGATAGTAGTATCTTAATACTGATTTGAACAAGACTAAAGTTTGTACAATATTTAGTAATAATAATAATAAAATTAATTATGCACCAGAATTTTGGCGAAGAGTATTTTGGAGTGATAATTCGAAGCATACATCCAAAGTGTTTAAAAGATGTTGAGGTTCGCGATTAGCCAGGACAAAGTCTAATCTAAATCTAATTGAAAACTTACGAAATTACATGAATTCTTGATTAAAACAAGAAAAATTATTAGAAATTAGATTAATTGTGGTTACTAGGAAAGGAAAATATTAATAATTCTTTTTAAGTTATATTATTTAATTTATTATTTAATGAATATATATTATGTAAAAGCGTATTATTTCTGTGACCAGCCATATTTCGCATTTATTTTATTTAAGGTTTGATTTAGGTAAGTAGAAATTATTTTGATTTAGATCCAAAACAAATAATTAACAATGACAAAGGAATATAATGTATATACATTTTAAATAAAATAACATATAAAATTCAATGATTTTCTAATTAAGCAATGTGTGGTATTTCTGTGGTCACCATTGTAAATATTAGTTGTCATGTTTGATAATTATGTGAATAATTTTGTTTACGTTTATAAATATTATACAATAAAAATTAATACAGTGTGGCCCATTCTAAATGGAAGTCTGCATTTTTAAGTCACATACATATTAAAAAAAGTAATCTTTTTTGCTTTAATTTGTTATATATTCTAAAGGATTGACAACATTTTCTTCAGTGAAAGACATCCTAAATAACTCTTTTCCATTATTCATTCAAATGGACTTACAAATACAAATAAAGATATTTCATCTTTCAATCAACGGACCACACACTACGATATTTAGAACATTTAATAATAATACCCTTCACACGTCAGCAAAGAATTTGAACGGTGCACCGGTGGTAACGTTGCTAAAGAGTTGCAATGCAGTTAGGCCGGAATTTGGGCGTAAACGGTGGGCACGAAAACGCCTGTGAAAATCAATTTCGCGGTGCAAAACAGCATTAGAAATAGCATGATGTGGGCGCCACGAAAATGCGGCATTTTTCCAGCTGACGCGTGCACAGGTCGCATTTTGCAACATGTAAATCCCACCATGCACACACGGCAAGACAATGCAGATCGTTTTCGTTGTGCAGTGGTCAAGGCCGCTTGAACGACCTTGCGAACATGTGGTTTCCACTACGTTTTGTCAATGCGTTCGTTCCGTCGGCCTATTTATGCACAGGAGCGTTTTGCACACAGGCACACAATGGCCTCTGGAACCACAATGGGTTCTCGTCGGAGTTTCTGTCGTACATAAGCGTGCGAATCGACGGTGAACGAGCTATACGAAATGGATTGGTTTCTTTTTTTTTTTTATTTGTGAAATGCACAAAAAGCTTTAACGGTTAAACACAACCACTTTAATTAATGGTGTTACTGTATCGTAGTTTGATAGTTTCCGTATTACTTTAGCGAATTGGTCGGATACGTTGTACGTTTTACAGTTTACTTACGTTCTATTGGGTAGTAAAGATCAGTTCGGTTTTTCCATCGATTCGTATCGTAGTCACAATTGAAAGATAATTCCCAATGGGACAAGAACAGGAGTAAACATTGATTCTAAAGAAGTTCATGTTAGGCAAATAAACTATTAAGTCCAGCAAATCTAAGATCTAATTGTAAGTCTTAGATTGCAAAGATACGATCTTGCAAAGCGATTTTAATTGTTGAGCGACGAAAATACCACAAGTTGGATTAAAGGTTCACATACTCCATTCCAAGCAGTCAAAAAGGGATACCAATGGCAGGATTTAAAGTCTACAGGAATACAGTAGTTCTTGCAGTTAAATAAGCAGCAAGTGTCTTTACAGTGTTTAATTTCTATCAGACATTCCTGTCATTAAAATTTCTTCTTTTATTCAAATGTCACATTACGATAGCCTCTACCAAATTTATAGTTAATAATAAGCACATCAATTACAACACACAAATTTGATATACACGATAAGTTTAAGTACTCAAAATAATAATTTATTAAAAATTGAGCCTTTTTGGAATTATATACTATTCTCCATTTAATCAACAGTGTGTAGGTTGATCTTCCAAATTTATATACTCAGCTTTTCTCAGCGTGGTGTGGTCCTGAGGTCCATACAACTGAATTTCAACTTCACAATTAATTTAAAGTTTCTGATGGCCTGAGAAGATTAAGTCATTTTTTTTCTTGTTTGGTATGTACTGATTTAAATAAGTTCAATGATAGATATGCCGGGGGCCAAAGTAAAATAGAAACATCCATTTGTCCTAAACATCTCATTGAATCATGGGGAATATGAGGTAGACCCTTATCTTTTTGAAACTGGGCGTAAATTGCTTCCATAACAAATTTCTCTACGAATCTTTACCACTACGGTTTGACCTACGAGCTGTTCTATGTGCCAAATTATCGTTTTCCTTCAGTTTCTTCTTAGTTTTCGATGACCTTTATTTATTATTTAGGAAAACCAATAGTCGCCAGAAAACAATTCTATCCCATTCATCATCTTCATTCATTCCATCAGGACACCAGTCCAATCTTTGAAGTCTATATTTGGGTTAGTGAAAGTACCAAATGGCAAGTAGCCATCCCTACTATCGATCTCGCTTTTCTGTAGCACCTCTTGGTCGTGCAGAATCTCTGGTACAACTTTTTTACCTATGACTGACTATAACGCCATTATTTGACCACAGTAAAGACTGATCGATCAACTCTTCTAGCAATATCTCTGACGGAAAGATTACTTTTGCTAAGCCCGGTAATTCGTCCCCGTTCAAATGGGTTTAACTGGCGAAACTTTCGACGTTTTCTTACTCAGGGTATTAGTGAATAATCACTCTGAACAACTGAGCCACAATATTAAACCAAACAACAAATTGAAATAAATAAAAAGAAAAATACTGAACAGTTAAGTTTCGGTGTATTCGGATTTAATTGATATATATTGATGCATTATATTTAAACTTGCTTTAATAATAAGTTCTTCTTGGTCTTCAGGTACGAAGACTATGCATGATGATGATGATGAGGAGGATTTAGTCTCTAACTTTCTTATGTGAATGTGAAGATGACAACATAACTGTAATTATAATTGGTCCTTACAAATATCTTAACTAATATTAATAAGAGATATGTCTCAATGAAGATAACTGAATCAAATCAATTATTATATTAAGAACTTGTTTTATTATTATGATAATAGGTAATTACCCAAAAAAGAACGTCGATAATGATAAATTTCTATCACAAATCAATGACTTCTGTTGGATTTAATAAAGTCGACAAATCTTCTGGCCAGATAAACCTGATGATTAATGGTAAGTAGAGTATAAACAGAGCGGATAAACAACGAAATGGAAAGTTCTAATAGTGTATACTTAATAATCCAGCTATGTTTTTTCCGTACCAAAATTAATAGCAATTATCCACCAGGAATCTCGGTTGCTGTCATCCCAGTGGGAAACTCAATTTTTTACGCGTTGACGTGACCTGTTTTTTATCGTTGCCTTTTTCTTCCAAGACTCGATAATTATATAACTCCGGTATGTATTTCAGGCCTTAGGATCACGATTTGACCGAGGAAAACGTATCTTTCATCTGTAACGTAGAATAAACACGGGTCAGCATCATTTCGAAATGGCCGTACGTGCCTTGTTATGGGAACCTTAGGCATTGGAACATGTTATGTAACGTTACAAAGTTGAATGAAATATAAATAAAATTGTTCGACAACTGAACTATTATTTATTGAGTTGTTTTCCCCAAACGAGATTTTTGCATGCAGCCGCGTCAGTTCGAATGCAATAGGACGACGGAAAAATAACATATGTTTAAAATGATGTGCCATTTTATGCACCGATAATTACCAACTCAGTTTTCATCAACTCCTAATTAAACCGCATTGTATCTTCACTACGAAACATATCATCAATTCGTGTTAGGATTTTCACACACACACTGGTCCATTGTGTCGCCAGTTGGTGAAACTAGGTCTCGATGTGTATCAAAAGCAAAACACGTCATAGAGAACTCATTGTCGTATTTCGTGTGTGTGCAAGAACACAATTATTTTGAAAGTGCATCTCATTGTCGTCGGATGTGTGCTGAAATTGTGTCAGAGCGGATCTCGCCCGCTTCTCCCTACGTTCTGCTCGCGAGTCGCGATGCGCGCGGCATGCTCTTGACCTTATCTCTGGGGCTGTCTTTACCGGTTTTACTAGGGTTGACAATGACATACATAAAATAAGATAAAATTGTAAGAAATTCCTTTAGGTGGGTTTATGTTTCGTGAACAGCCACGGCGGCAGCGAATACGAAAATTTTATATCCATTTTATTAGGATTACAATGGCACGGTTATTAGGTTTCAGGGACTAGAATATTTTAGGATAAGGATATGAATGTGGTCACAAAGAAATAAAACGATGGTCGTCATGTTTCAATCGAGTGGTGCTATTTCACAGCAATTAAGTCGGTTCGTAGTCATTGATGAAACACTGATTCACATCTGAGATGAAGGAACGGTATAAACAATGGACAGAAAGGTCAGAAATTGTTTCAAATAAGGCAAAACAGTTCTATCTATTGGCAAGGTTGTGATGTTAGCTTTCAGAGTTGGAGCGTATGGTGAAATTTTCATTAATTATCTTCAAACAAATGTATGAGTTTTAGGAGGGGTTGCAGACTTTTACGAATTTTGCAGCAATAAAGCTACGTTTTTTTCTGAATCGATAGTCATGGATGTAATATAGACCCAACACTTCATATCTGAGTGCTAGTCAAAACAATCAATAGAAAGGACAAAACTGGCTCTAAAGAAGGTAAGGACAGTTTCATGTGTCGACGGGGTTATTATGTTAATTTTAAGGGACGTTCATGATCAAAACAAAAAATTACGGCATTTGAAGAAAAGGAAAGTGTTACTCTATCAATAGAATGCACCAGTTGCCAAAATCAAGGAAGTGAAGTTTCTATTCGTTATTCACCATTCTTTTAAATTGTACAAAATATGCCAAAAATGAAGAAGGTGGTGGATATTTTGAAGACATAGACAGGTATTACTAGAAAAAGGACAGAGACACTATTGAATACCACTGGGAAAAGTGTATTGAACAAAATGGAGATTAAATTAAGGAAAAACAAGCTGTCTTTGTCATTAATTATCTTCAAAAAAAGTATGAGTTTTAGGAGCCCGTTGTTAATGGCCACTTTGAAATGATGGGTTGCAGACTTTTACGAATTTCGCAGCAATAAAGCTGCGTTTTTTTCTGAATTGATAGTCATGGATGTAATATAAACCCAACACTTCATATCTGATTGCTAGTCAAAACAATCGATTAAAGGGACAAAACTGACTCTAAAGAAGGTAAAGACAGTTTCATATATCGACGGGGTTATTATGTTAATTTTAAGGGATGTTCATTATCAAAACAAAAAATTACGGCATTTGAAGAAAAGGAAAATGTTACTCCGTCAATAGAATGCAGCAGTTGCCAAAATCAAGAAAGTGAAGTTTTCATTTGTTATTCATCATCCTTCTAACTTGTACAAAATTTGCCAAACATGAAGAAGGAGGAGGATATTTTGAAGACCTAGACAGGTATTACTAGAAACAGGACACAGACACTATTGAATACCACTGGGAAAGGTGTATTGAACAAAATGGAGATTAAATTAAGGAAAAACAAGCTGTCTTTGTCATTAATTATCTTCAAAAAAAAGTATGAGTTTTAGGAGCCCGCTGTTAATGGCTACTTTGAAAAGATGGGTTGCAGACTTTTACGAATTTCGCAGCAATAAAACTGCGTTTTTTTCTGAATTGATAGTCATGGATGTAATATAGACTCAACACTTCATATCTAAGTGCTAGTCAAGACAATCGATTAAAAGGACAAAAGTGGCTCTAAAGAAGGTAAAGACAGTTTCATGTGTCGACGGGGTTAATATGTTAATTTTAAGGGATGTTCATGATCAAAACAAAAAATTACGGCATTTGAAAAAAAGGAATGTGTTACTCCATTAATAGAATGCAGCAGTTGCCAAAGTCAAGGAAATGAAGTTTCCATTCGTTATTCACCATCCTTTTAAATTGTACAAAATTTGCCAACAATGAAGAAGGAGGAGGAGGAGGATATTTTGAATACATAGACAGGTATTACTAGAAACAGGACACACACCCTATTGAATACCACTGGGAAAAGTGTATTGAACAAAATGGAGATTAAATTAAGAAAAAACAGGCTGTCTTTGTCAGTCACTTCAGGGATGGCCTTTATATTGTCAAAAACACAATTGCTTAATCTCCCAATTAGAGAAAAACAATTTGAAAAAATTGTACACATTAGTCTGCATCTGTCATTTTGCCTGGGCCGGGTATATTTCTTTGGCGACCGCGTTAAATAACACGTTTCTAATAACACAAACATAAATTCATATTTCTCGAGGAATACTGCAAAAGACATATCTTATTAACTTCCATTCAATTCCAAGCACTCCTTTCTGACAAGCAAAACACTCTGTCACTGTTTTTATTTTGTTTTGTTGTTGAACCTACGCGCCACCCATGATTTTTCCAACCTTTTTGTTGGCGCTTTGCCCGTATTCTCATTCCGTACACGTTTTATCTGCACTCGGCACCCAACACACAGAGAAAAAAAAAGAACACAAAATTATGTAGGAAGTAATCGCTTATTCTCTGTGCATAGAAAAGCGCAATTGCTTTCCCGAAGTAATCTTACATTAAAATGAAATTAGAGACAACTACAGAATGTTGGCTGTGTTCGCGGCGAGCCGAACGAAATGTTTAACGCTCGGGGATTTTCTGACGCAGCCTTTTAATGGTCGGCTTTAGATAAAGGTCAATAAAATTGTCTCGCGTTTCTCACCGTAGAATTGAAGATTACCTCAAGAAAAAACATCGTTATTGCTTGCTTGAACTTAATATTTTTTTACAACGGCGGTAATTATCGTTGGTATCCTACAAATATTCCGGTATCAAAGTATGAAGTTTACCACGTAATTATTTGATCGGTCAAAATCGATATAACTCGTTTCATTATATAGCAAAATTTTATATCATTCTTAACAACGCGGACAAATTATGATTTTACGCTTTTTACGTGAATTTATTTAACGCATGACGAACCTGAGATTCTATTGAAAATGTTAAGTGGTTTTTGAATGAAAAATTCTTATTAATTGGCATACAAAAAAAATGTGGTAATTCAGCGACTAGCCGAAACACTTTTTTCAATGGAATATCATTGATAATTCTGTGCATGTATTTTCAGGCACACCACTGGTTAAAATTGAAGTCGGCAGTGGAGTTGAATAAGCTAAAGGTAGGTCAAGCGTAACAGACGGGGGGCAAACATTTGCCGTGGAGTAGGAACTTTCGAGTTTGATCGTGTACAGAGCGGAGTGGAGGAGTCTAGTTTCATTTTGCCCACTGGAACACAATTTTGCACTAATGGTCAACCGAATGGAGATTATCCGATGCCAGGATCAAGCTGAATGGGCTTTATTAAGTTTGGAAACTGCACATAAGATGTTTGTACTTGTTTACGAAATAAATTGTCGTCCTGTTAACAAAGCTGTAAGTGCTGTTCCAGGTCCATGGGTTTATTTATTTGTATTTCAGTATTTGGATTACCTGGTAAAGAGATCATTGCCAAAGTTATTTGATGTGTCTACGTTTAGATGCTTCGATAATTTTGTAGGGGTGTTTTTGGTCTTAAAGAAGCCTCGATAGAACAATTATTGTACAAAACCGAAACTCGAACATAATTCAGTACAAATATATACATTTAGTGCATTGTCATGAAAATTTATGTCTGCTAAACAATATATTTTGTATTATGAAAGTCATATATGTAATTTTAAACCCTGACAAGACTAAAAACACATGATGTCATAATAGCTCGATAAATTTAAAATATATTATATAACACCACAAATAAAATAATAATTTTATAGTCATCAATTTGTTTCTTTAACATATGAACAACACCCACATTTTCTGGTTGAACAATTTAGGTTTATGGGTTGTTTATTTAAATTTATTAACTGACAGTTTAACAACAAAGTTATCTGATTAAATATGTATAAATTCAAAATTGAAAGTTCTTACTATATTGGTGCCACTAGGTCAGTTACAGTGAAGTCTGCTGACTACAGCAGATAAATGTCTAATCAAATGTGTAATAAAACTAAATATATAAAAATTACTATGTTACAATTATGGTTATTTAGTGTATCTTGTAACATCCTCAGAACGGCATTCAAATAAAAGATTGTTTAATAAATATACTCACAAAGTTTGAAATCTTCTAAAATACATACCTGAAAATATAAAATAATTAAAATTTTAATATTGGTAGCTTTAAAATGGACACATGGAAACAGTATTATGGAAAATATATTTTACGATACACAAATAATGACTATTTACAATTAATGCTAATGCTCTGATAATGGAATTACCATTGCAATCAGAACACTTCATTATGTTATTATAACTGCCCAGTTGCATAAAGTATTTTTCTATTAAACTTGAATAGGCATTTTTGAGCGAATTTTAAGATTAATTAATGCGTAACGGTTATAATTAATTATAAATGGGTATTATATAATAACGTACTTTGCTGCATTGATTGATTGTAACTGTAAACTGTGGTATTTATTGAACATGATAAAAGATTTTAGTAATTAATATTTATTTCCTTTAAATATAACATAATTCTGTATAATTGTATAAAAATTAAGTGGTTGTTATGAAAATAATTGAATGGCAGGATTTTAAAAAATGAAAAGTGCACGACGATAATAATGATGAGAAAAACCGATTAAGATGATTACTAGTTGCAAGTCAATCATCAACAGTTGGTGAAACTGAAAATGAAATCCAGGACGATCTACTATAATATAAATAATGCTTATAATTAGATGTGTGCTTAGAAGAAAGTAAGATTTTTTTATTCTTGATTATAATGGTGTCACGAAGATTCATTTTATAATTTCGTGGTCATTAACTGTATGTAATTACTACTTTTCTACATTGTTCGAGATTCATCTAACTTTGTAATTGGGTGCATGAAAATATATGTATGACATTTGTTCTCAAGTTTAATTACTTAAAATATATATGTAAAAAATATATTTAAAATATAAATGAAGTAAATTAAGGATTCTCTAATATAAAAAGAAAATACTATGATTAAAATAAATGTCACAATTAATTTAAACCCTAAAATAAATTAATTAATCCAATGTTTATTTATTGTGAAGTATAAATCAATACATTCGCTAATTTTTACCATATAGTAAGTGCTTATATTTATGATTTATGTTATTAATTAAAATATTTTTTGGTTAACGTATGTTAATTTCTAAAGTGGTAAATAAAGTTTAAAGTAATTTAAAAAAATATAATTTTTTCAAATTTTATCCAATGATTTTTTTCTTAAACAAAAAAGACCAAATATATTTAAAAGTATTATCTAAAATATTATAAAATTATGAAAATTCATTTAATTTTAATTATTTAATTATTTTTTTAATTAATTCTTAAATTCGATTCTTCTATTTCTATAAATGAACTAAATAATAATAATAATAAACATTATACTCTTGAAATAACAGTAATGTTGTTTTTAAATTTTTAATATTAAATTTAACAGGTAATTTTTTAAAAAATCCAATGATTTTTCTAAAACATACATTTAAACACTGCCTCTGATTAAATGTAAAATATGAAAACGTGATATATTCAAAAAATTTAAAAGATACGAAAATTCATTTCAATTTTTTTAAAAAACGGATCCATCCATCCATTTCCTTGTATGAACTATAAAAAAAAAAGTTAAAATCATGCTACCCTTCAAATAACCGTAAATATCAGTATGTAGAAAGTTGATGTAGCCATCTTATCGAGAATATTGACTGAAACGTCGCAAACGTCGGCAGTTGCCAAAAATTATTTCCCGTTGTCACTGGTAACACGGCCGTAGATACACGTGCATAAATTGGGTTTTCCATCAGCAACACGGATCGACATAAAAAGAAACGAGGATCCCTCCCCCCCGTACGTCTGTTATCGAGTTCTGATGCGATGTGATCTCCGATTGAACCCTCGGCGACGTCCTGTTTTGTAGGACATGTCCCCGATATCGATTCAAACATCGAGACAATGGCATTAAATTCTTTATCTGGGGACCGTTGGCAGGGTGTAGGGGGGTGGCGGGGCTCTTGGAACATCTTTGTGTGCGGGGGCCGGACAATTCACTCCGTAACTCAAGCAGGTAGGAAAAGTCGGGGATGGATCGAATTTATCGCACTATGGAATGAGCGTTTCGCATTGACCGATTATGGGATGCAATAATACAATTTTACACAAATGGTCACACAGCATTGTAGTCACGAGGAAATGAATGATTATCTTCACTAAAAATTGCAAAGTGTATACTATTATATTATACTCTTTTTCTAAAAGTCGGTAGACTTTTTTTATGTTTATAAAAATGTTCTTCAGTAAATATTTATTATAGAACTTCCGAAGATATTTTATACACATGATAAAAAATTCAGTTATGATATTATCAAACTAACAATAATATAGAACAATTAGGATTATTCTCTCGCTTCTCCCATGAGAGAAGTTCGCTAATTAAAATTAGATACATTGTATCCACTTTGTACTATATTAATATTACATTGTAGGTAAATATGTTTTATTTAAAATTAAGTGGATGTTGAATTTAAAAAAACATTTAAATTCATAAAATTATCCAATAATTTATATAAACAAGAAATTTAAAAATTTGGTTAAAAAATAAATCTGTTTCTATGATTTAATTTGAAAATTATTTTTATGTTTATAATTGGAAAGTTTGCGGAATTCTTTTGGTGGCGACAGATGTTTCTTTACTCAGATATTTATTACTTAAACAGGACTATGATTATTGTATTTAAAAGAAATAAAGGTAACAAATAAATAATGTCCGATACAATAAAAAATGTTCAAAAATTGAAAAATCAATACAATAAATATTAAAAAATTGTATCTAATGAAATATTTTAGAAGTTAAATTAGATTTTCTTGTTTTGTAACAAAAAATTTTAAAACTTCATGAAAGGAAAGCATTTCTTTGAAGTCAACAGATGTTTCTTTTTCGTAGGTCAGGTAACTTTTACTCAAACAGGACGTAGAATAATGAATTAAATGAATTCTACAGAGGTAACAAATAAAATGTCCAATAAATTATTTATTATAGTAATTACTAAGGTGTTAAATTGATTTAAAATTAACAAATGTATTTCTGAAACATATTTTTTAATTTCTTTTTTCTAAATTTGCAATGAGAGAAAAAGTTTTAAAATGATACAAAAAATAATATAAATATATTTTAGAAAATAGAACACAGATCAAGTAATTTTTGCTCAAACATTGTTCAGTTAAAAAATTAAATTCATAAAAATATAAAATGTTGAAAAATTAAAATGGCAATAAACTAATTTAAAAAAAATGTATCTAATGAAACATTATTAAAATAAATTATTTGATTTGCAATGAAAAAAATAAAACTTTACGAAAGGAAAGCGTATGGAATTCCTTTGAAGCCAACAGATGTTTCTTTTTCATAGGTCAGGTAACTTTTACTTAAACAGGAAGCAAAATAATGAATTTAATGAATTCTACGGAGGTAACAAATAAAGATGTTAAATATAATATTAATATTTATTATTACTGTGGCTTTAAATTAATTACTTCGATTTAAAATTATTAAATAAATATATTTAAAAGGATTGTAAAGGTAGGAAGTATTTTGGATATTTATATTTTTTTTCTACATTTACAATGCAAAAGTTTTAAACATAAAGACTTGTTTTAGAAATTTAATAGCAAATCAAGTAATTTTAGCTTAAACATTACTTAGTTAAAATAATTAATTCCATAAATGTAACGAATTAAAATTGTTGAATAAATGCAAATAATTTAAATCCCATTTATAAAATTAAAGTAGAATTTGTAAAAAAAGTTTTATTTTTTGTATTGATTTTTTTATCTATTTTTTCTATATTTACAATAAAAAAAAATTTTAAACTTTATGAAAGAACATATATATATATATATATATATATATATATATATATATATATATATATATATATATATATTTATTATAATAATTGCTTTAAAATAAGTAATTAACTCTAATCCATACTTATTTTTATTTCATACTTTTTAAGATAATAATTAATAAATGTTCTTCACATTATTTTTATTTTATTATTTATTCACATATTGATTTAACAATTAAGATTCATTCAAAATTAACAATAAACATAAAATATTTCTTCAATTTCTTTTTTTAACTTGTTTATTGTATATTTACAATGTAGAAGTTTAAAAATTACAAAAACAGATGACGAATAATTTTTTAAATTGATTGTATTTAGACTGGTAATTTATATTTTATATAACATATATGTGTATGTAAATGTAATTATCTGATAAAATTACATGACGTTTGTATTTTTTGTAGATCAACAGTTCAACAGTATTAAAATTAAGTCATACAAGTTTAAAGAAATAAATGTCTTGTCATAAGACAACAAAGAAAAAATACATAACAGTAAAATAGTAGTTGGTTGCTCTTTTGAGGAAAATATATTTTTGTGATTAACACCTTTAGTAAACATATAAAATTGTTTTAAGTAGTACAATCGAAAGTTTACAAACAAATGAAACGGTTGTGATCTGCATCTGTTAGATAACAATCGGATTCTTGTTTTCGTTCCATTAATTTAATTAACAGAAACTGAAACTAGAACCATTACCAAATCATAGAACACATTAAACTGCAACACGGTTCGTTTACTAAATGTTATGAAACAATAACATTTCCTGATTTCTTTTTTTTTACAGGATACCTCCATCGAAATCGCATTGCACATAGTGCGACACGCAGCCATCGATCTATTTAGTTTTTTGTGAAAGAAAGCTGTCAGAACCTGAATTATCTACGGTGCGGCGGTATCCACACGAATCAACGTTTTTCAATGGTTTTTATCCCGAATTTATTAGTTTCTGGTGTCCGTGAAATCACAGTGAAAGTTTAATTTTATGTGAATAATGAAATTGGAAATTGTTACCTCGCGGGACACAATGTTAAAATGTTAATAGCCCATCGGAATTAAATGTAAACGGCAGAAAATAATTTGAATTTGTTGCGTGCGCAGAAGGATAATATCAAATACCGGCGCATGACGTCACTGCCTGCACATCCAGACCTAACCTATGTTTTTAAATTGAAGCGAAACCTGTGCTATCTCCGAAGTTATTCTCAAATTTCAACAAACCCACTCATTTACTTTATCTGATTTATCCGGTTGTAAGATCTGTGTAATTAGCCGGCCGCGGTATGCCGTTCAATATCCTTCTTCCCAGTTATTAGCCGACGTACGAGTATCAACAATAAAATCAGATAAAGCTGATACCCACGTGGGTAGACGCACCAAACCCATAACAAAAGCAACGAAACAAAAGCCTGTCGTTCATAGCGATCCTTAATTACAATGTTAAATCACTTTACACGACACATTTTCATAATCGGCCCGTACATTTCCTGTCAGAGGTAAACAACCTGGTGTTCATGTATTTCGTTGTTACAACAGGTTCGACTTACGACTTTGGATGATTATTAATTACATGTGATTAACGCCACGTTTAAATCAGTGTTGATAATGAATGAGGTGATTTACGGTAACATAATTAATCCTAATTTGGGACACACTGAATCCAACAATTGTCGAGATGTGAAACACACCAAAGGCTTTAGTCATGTTGAATATGCGTGTTTAATGTTTCAGTATTTCACTATGAAATATGTTTAATATGGTATTATGGAATTTTTAGTGGGGGACTTGCCTAAAACTATGAGGCACCCTATAATTATGCTGCTTTGGTATACTATGTATTTGCTTTGTGTTGAAGTAAGACTAAAAAGGCTGAATATTGTTGTTTATGTTTATTTTTTATTAATATTTGGTGAGTTTGCCTTTCTCTTTATGGAACCTTATCATATTAATTTCTCGTAGTTTGGATCACCATCAATTTTTTTAAAAAGAGGTGTAAATTGATTTCCATTATCCATCGTGGTTCCTTTATTTTTCACAAAAGTATAATTAACGTACTCCATCAACAGATATGTACTACCATACCATAATATTGCCTTCTCCATGCTTCATGGTTGTCACAAAAAGGATAGAATTTTGTCATCATTTTGGAGTCCTACCTTACGTGCATAAAACATCTAAAGTTTAAGTTTGACTTCACATTGCCTTAGAAAGCCATGGTTTCTTTTAACAGAAAAGGAAAGCAGCTAGGCCAGAATTAATTTTTCTCTAGATTTATTTTTTAATAATTACTTAATAATACTTAATACTTATGGTGTTTTACACTTTTGAACATGCAGAGATAACTATGAATAATTTTTCCTAATATAAGTGAATTATTTATTAATGCTAAAATCATGACATTTTAACCAATGAAATGTGTACATTTTCCTTTTGAAACTTATATAACGAATCAAATTCCATTAGATTATTGCAGAAACATGTTCTTGATGAAAACACTCTTCAACACATCCTTCCATGCGAGCGTTTTTGATCTTCGCCCAGAAAATATCATTTACAACTCGACATTCCCAAGTAAATACTGCGGTAAGATTTAAATAACTCGGTCCATTAGCCATTAAATATTCTAATGAATGCCATTTTCCTGCTACTCAGCGTATTTCCGCCCAGAAAATTACCACCAATCACCGACAAAGCTGTCGGAACTCCACGGTCAAGACTGAAGCATCAGACGCTGATGGACGTGTAATTAACATCAGCTCCGAAAGCTCTGGTGAGAACATGAGAAAACGAGCGCAAATTATATTTTGGCGGATATTAATTAATATACACATCAAAACACACTGAAAGACGGGCACCTATAATGGACGCGTTCTTTAAAAAAAAACCAGGATTGTTATTCCGAAACGGATCGTCCTGGAAATGATCTCGACATTCGGTCTTCTAATTTAACCATTCTACGCCAATGGTTACATCAAATTCTGGCCATTCTGCTTATGTGGCACATTGGCCTTACTCCAAATTACGATGGAACTGATGCTTTAGGTTTTACGAACTTTTAGAAACGTTACCTATTCGCCAAAGCTTCAACTCATATTTCGTATAGCCGGTTCCTATGCAGAGCGTGCTGGGTTTATTAATTTTTTTTATCGGCAAACTTTCTTTTCAACTTATCTGCAGCATGTCGAACTATTCGGAAACTATTTTATGTATTCGCCGGGATTAGAAATTGTTATTAGCCGAATTGATGTTATATCGGAAAAGATTCGTTTCATCTTTCCTCGTTAGAATTTCAACTTTCCTTTAAAGGCAATATATTGCGGATATTAATTAAAAATAAGTAAGTAAAATGAGATGGTGAACATTATTAGAAATAAAATAAATATAAAATTGACCCTGCAATATGCAGACTAATGCCTATTTCATATTCGTTTAAGTGCCAAAATTGTCTGTGTAATAAAGATGAACGTCCACATAAAAATATGTCAGGTCTTTTTAATATTATATTTCATAAATACAAATTGCTCTTGTGCTCATAAAGTGTGCAACATTAAATCCTGTGAACTTTTTTATGGCCCGTTGTAAAGTTCCACCGGTCTGACTCGTGTGCGGTTTACGGTGACTTAAAATACTAAAAATAAAAACTATAGTATATAAAATTATTAAATTATTAAAATAACAACTAACTTTATACATCATAATGTCCACAAACTAACTGAAAATGTCTTAATTTTATTTCCGAATGTGGTTATGGGAAAACTTCTAGCTTGAATACATTAAATATACAACACGAAAGCCAGAAGTGTTCGTCCTAACAAAGAAAACAAAAAAAAAAAAAATGTACAAAACTATCTAACTATCTTTACTTTTCAGCAGTCTCCTCTCAGCCATTTTCAATAGGTTCGATTTCATCTTTAAAGTGAGACAAATCTCCATTCCCTAATTGTGAAAACATCTTTCATTGAGTCATCCTTTCAAAATTGAAAAAAGAAAGGTATCCAAAGTTTTAAATATAGTAAATAAGGTGAGCCTAGTGACTTTTGAACTTTTTAATTTTGTGAGTCAACAAGTAACAATAATTTCACAAAATATTTGGAACAAACAATTAATTGTACTCCAATTGTAATATGGACATCATCCCACATAAAGGAGATACAATGACCTCTACTACGTATAGATAAATACAAATATTTACAAGACTAGGAACTGTTTTAAACTCTGGAGTTTCCACACAAGTGTAGGAATAAAGGGGCAAAAGATTATGAGAAAAGGGAAATAATGAATAAAAGGAAATATCTGGATACAGCTTTTATTGGAAATAAACCAACAACATTTAAGCAGACAAGCGTAACAACAACTAACATGTGGAAACCACTAATCCATAGTGATGACTACGTCCAAATTATTGAGGTGTAGTACTTGATCAAGCAGATCCAAAAGTAATTCGAAACAACACAAATCAAAATAAATTTAATAATTGTCTAGAAATTTATTTATTTACTTAGAAATTACTATTTTTACCAGGATCATTAACATCATCTTTTTATTGTGAACACATCTTTTAACGAATCATTCCTTCAAGTTTAAAGAAATTGAAATAAAGAGAATAATCAGAAAAACAAAACCATACAAGATGAAATACAGATACAGAATGAAAAGTTTTCAAATTTAGAGTTTTCTTAAGAGAAAATAAGAAAAATAGAAATTAATGAATGAAAGATAGAGAAGGAAGAAACATTAATGAAGACAACGCAAAACAAAACAAAATACTAATATTTATTTTCTTTGTTATGAATTCGTAACAATTTTAATTCTTAGAATAAAACGTAAGCCTCCATAGATGTAGAGGAAACGTTATTTATAAAATGGTTACAAAGTTTAACATTTATTAAATAGATTAACATTTTGCAGGATATTTGGTAACTTAACAAACATTATCAAACGAGCAACGTTGTAAATACAAATAAAGCAGTTACAAAAGATTCTAAAATAACGGATTCAAAATAAACTAGATTTAGGTCGTAACATTGACATGATTGTTTGGATGTGTGCAGATTGCGAAAAATGTTAAAACTCACATGTAATTGGACAAAATTTATGTAAGTTGGCAATCACTTGCTAATATTTGGATGGTCCGTGACGAAAGACGAAACTTTTAAATGTGTTCCAAGCCTTTACTTACAAAAAAAATTTCTTAATTCCGTTTTAAATAAAAATAAGAAAAACATCTGGAACTACCGTTAGTACTACAGTAACCTTAATAAATCCTATAAGTTTAATTAAAACTTCATCAACCTTAAGGCAACAAAAAATAATAATAACATTTTGCCTTTGGTTTATCCTAGATGAAAACGTTTTGGCTAATCTGGGAGTATCTGATAAAGACACTTAAAATATGTCTCCCGCATTAAACATGCTTAGCCAATTTAAAATGTCTAGCCAAGCTAGAACAAAGGCACATAACACATGAAGAGACAATTTTATAAGCAAATGCAGGAATATCCCGTTGCAGTAAACGCATTAACAACATCATAAATAATGCTTAATTACGGAAAAAATGTCACAAACAATTAGGGCCGCTGTGCATGTCGCGTAAATCAGATGGGAGACATAACGGGTCCGTAACAATGGCTGCAGCAAGAGTGTGCCTGAATTTTTAATAAACCAATTATTCACTTTGCACTCAGATGATTGAAGGAAACAAAAAAGGAGCCTCTCCGGGGAGGCGCTACCATTTATCTTTTTCATAGATCGGGACAAGGTGGAAGACAAGGAGGAGAAGATTGTATAAAATTAAGAATTGTGTCCCATAAAGAATTTTTGTGGTGTCATAGATTTTCATCGCGTTACCAAACCGTCGTATTAATCATTTCACAACCCGACACAATAATAACAGACATCGAACGCGATTTCTTCATACACTCCCAACTTACATTTAAGCATTTTAAATGCAATTACGGGCCCCCATTAAAGATTATTTCAGTTAATTACCTATAATTCCAGGTGCAAGCATCAATTTCCTATTTTCTTTGTCCGCGCGGTTAAGACATGGCATCGTTGTACGATTGTTTGTAAGTTATTACACGTCCAGCTGTTTGGAAGTGTATATGAATGTTTAGCGATGCGTATTATATTATTTAAGTGGACCACACCTTACCAACCACGAGCAATAACTCATCAAAGCCTATCATTTGATTGTATTGATAGATGTGTACTGTGCTCAAGGTATCGTTACGTACACATTCAATAAGAGTATCCGCTATGTAAAACACACCTAGTGTTATAGAAAAATTTTAATCTTCATCGCAAACAGAGAATGTTTTCTGAGTTTTCCTACTGCAAAGTTGAAGAAATAATTAATAAAATGATGATGATAAACATGATCAAGGAATATCTATAGATATGTGAATTTTTATTATACTTTTTCGTAAAACAATTAAAATTAATTTAGGAATATAAATATGTATGTAATTAAAATATTTTATTGTAAAATAAGCAAAAATCTTTTTGGATATCTATAATATACAGAAAAAATAATATTACTATAAGTTAAAAAAGTATATAAAATTATTGAAATATTTTTAGTTAATTAATTGTATATAGAATATACATTATATATAATCTTAAAATTTATAAAAATACATGTTTAAATTTACTTGTAATGTCTTTCCATTATATTTTAAATATCGTCAAAAACTACGAAAATTTTGAATTTTTACATTCTTTTAAAAATACGATTGCATTTTTTTTACTGAAATCTGAGTTTTATTTATTTTAAAATCATCATATTGTTATATAAATTAAAGATTATCAGATTAAAATCATACAAAAAATTTAAATTTATGAAATTAAATAAATGTAGATTACAAACATTAAAAATAATTAAAATCTTCCTGCATAAAATAATAATAAATATCGTATTAAAATTCCATTGTAATAGAATAATAATTATTAATTTTTTCTAATTAGAATTGTAGATTGATGAAAATCTGCAGGAAATATTATTTTACCACATTTGTTAATCAGACAAAATTGAAATTAGTTTTAAAAAATATATAATATTGAAAAAAAATCTACAATAATTGTATCACAATCTGTATTTCTCAATATTTTTTAACAAGTTTAAGTTTTTGTGTAACATTCTTTCACTTTTAGTTGCATTTTGGAAATAAATAAAAAAATAACAAATTAGTAATACATGAAAATTCAAATTACAAAAAATACCAATATTATTTAATTAACAAAATATGTTTTCGGCAGTTCTTCAAATGTTAGATTAGAACTTAATTTAGTACCATATAACATTCTTTCTTAGGAATAACATAAACAATGGGAGTTGGAATTTTAAAGAAATAAATCAATTTCATAAAAAACGATTTAATTTCATTATCTCAGCAAAGCTCCTCTTCCAACCGTAACAGTCTCGATTAAAAAAATTAAGCGTTCACAATTACATGTAAGCAGTATATCTAGGCATAGCTCAAGGTGAGTACGTTTCACATCCTTATAAAATTTTCAGTTCGTTAAAATAGAAATCGTGATAATCTAATATAGTAAGCCAAGCTATTAATTATGAAAAAATATTAAATGAGCCTTGCCCATGTTTAACAACATCAGGTTTATAGTAAGAGGATAGAAATATATTATAACATGATTTAATGTATTTAATTGTTTATTATAACACATATAAATTGGAAGAAATAAATTGATTCTCATAAACATACCATATTTTCTTCCTGTTTTAGAATTTATGTACGTACCTGTAAAACAAAAACAATTAATAATTCTCTTAATAAATCGCACAGTTTTTACAAAAACAATAAGTTACAAACAAATAAAACTAAACTTTCTGTTAAAAATGGCATCATTTAATTTCTTGTGCCTGTAGAAACTTTGTACTTTTTTTAAAAACTATACTCAATCAAATCAACCAATTTGGGACACTCTGTAACACTTTGTAAAACATTTGCAGGACATTATTTGAAAATGATGACATACAATTTTTCACTTCAACAGATTGGTTAATGAATTAATTGCTAAGCCAAGTATAGTGTTTATATAAATTAGAACGTTTGAGTAACATTGACATACAAAATAATTTTGAATAAATCGAAACACATAAAAGATTTATTATTATGTATAATAAAAAAGTTTTTAAAAAATTCACCAACATGCCCGTACCCTTAAAGCCGCTTATGATTTAAATGAACAACCTTGCTAGGTAGAAAATATCGCCTCGAACGCTAGTGGCTCTCGGACTCGTCCGATCCCTTCAACAATTAATAACTAAAGATAGGATCTCAAACTCTGGCCGTAACCGCATTTTAAACATTTTCCATGATACAACGGCTCAAAAGCGTATACAGTTCGTCGAAAGTAGAAGCGAGAGAGAGGGAGCAGATTGGAAATTATGAAAAGACTCGGTTTGTGTACTACACAGATCATGTTTGAAAAGGCTTTTTTGCCCTCTAAATACTTGATGTTCACAACCGGTCTCCAAACATCTGTTGAGCATTTTCGAGCCGCCTGCTGCAGCTTTTGAATTTTTTAGGACTGGAATGTCCTGAATTAGCCCTATTCCCGTATATTCACTTAACAATCATCCAAATGCACACTTACCGGCCACAATTAAAAATTATTAATTAAACAATTGCGGTGATTGTTTAGTCGATTTTGTTCGTCAGTCGTATTATAAGTACATTATAAATTAAGTTAAACCGCACAACAGAAGAAAAAGTATCTTTGCCGTCATTAGTTTCTGCGGTAGAACTTGCGCAACATACCTTGTAGTTTAATAAAATACATCAACATTAAAAACGGCAAGACGTAACAAGATTTGTTACAAGATACACTGGATATTTGATATAGAATTTAAATAAGGTTTTTGTGGTGTAGAAATACGGTTTCAACATGACAAGGTTATGAGGAACTATAATGTAGAAAATTTTACTTTTAAAATTAAATCCATTATCAAGAAATGAATATTTTAAATACATTATGATTTAATGTATGATAAGTGGGTAAAGTAACAGGAACTTACTCAATGCTAAATGTTTAGATGTTGATTTTGTTGAAAATTGGACCAATATATAGAGTCATTTCCTTTTTGGAAATAATAGGAGTGTTTATTTGAATAAAATGTTTCTAAATGAACACAAATTTAATTCATGTTAACAAAATATTCACATTAAAGATATTAACTAAAACATTAAACAACAAAATATGAATTCCTTATGAACGAGTTTTGAGACATTTAAATAATTTAATATTTAGTAGGATTTGTATCAATCAGTTGTTTCTTAGAGAGAGAAAGGAAAATTATTTATTTTTTAATAAAATCAATGAAGTATATTAACAATATATATTTATATATTTGATGGTATAAAAAATTATAATTTTTTATTAAAAAAAATAAAATTATGTATCTGAATAATATGAAAAATATAAAAAAAATACCAGAGTTGTTGGAGATATCTAAATTTTAATAACTTTTAAATAAAATAATTATTATTACTTTTTGAGTAAAAATACGAATGTAAAGCATATATAAAACTTAATCAAATATTTTTCAATTGTTATTTTCAATAATTTACAATGTAAATCAATTATACAAAAACAAATTGATTTTTAATATTAAATAAATAAAATCGTTATTTTAGAATTTTAAATTATTTATAATTTAAAAGTTTGTATCACAATATGTTGCACAAATACAATCAGAAATAGTACAAAAAATAATTTCATTTAAACAAGCTAATAATAAACTAGATTTATTATAAAATTTTTTAGAATTCTAATTTTTAATAATTTATAATTTAAAATATTTATACAAAAATTAACTTTTAATTGCCATTAAATAACATTGTAGAGGTAACAGAAGGGAAAATAATAACTTATGATTCTCTGAGTAACAGTTTGATTTTGTAGAATAAACTTCGATGTTTTTTAATGTTTTAGCATTTAATAATTTATTATTAATTAGAATAGAGGTAATTTATTAAAGATACACACGTTAAAATATTTTCTCAGATATACCCTTTTCTTTTTATTCTAAATACACAAATAATTATTATTTTAATTTTGTAAAAGGAAATAATTCAAGTTAATTTATGATTATACAATTGAAGGAGAAAATCGGCAAATTTATTTAGAAAACATTTCTAATTTTAAATAGCCATACTTAGGTAATTTTAGAAAGAAAATCAGTTCTCTTTTTTTGAGTGGAAATAAATAAATAATAATAAATTGTTTTCACTATGTTTTAAAAATAACATGCACATATTTAAATTTATTATATAGCTTTTTGAAAATAAGGAGACCAAAAATTAAATGTAAAACGACTCTTAATATAAATGCAAAACACCATCTTATCGTATGTATGTTAAACATTTTTCTTCATTATACTATAGTAATATAAATTATGGTTTAGTAAATGTTCTCCAATAATAAACCTAATTGTTTAACTGTCTCTTTTGAAAACAGCTGACGTTTAAATTAGATTTCAGTGAAGTCCATCAAAACTGTGTGGATCTAGGAAAAATTCAATTATAAAATAATATCCTAATGGCTGCAGTTCGCTATTAACAATTAATCATGCTACCTGTTTCGTTTCTCTTTTATTTCCTTTTTGCAATTAGACAAGCCAGTGAAATGTCTTTCGAATACTGCAACAATATCTCAAACACAAAATTATTGCTACCACTTCAAACAACAAATAAACGAATATTTGTGGGAAGCTGAATTTATGTTCATGTGTTTTGAGTAAAATTTGGTATTTGCAGTGTAGTAGTGAAATGTGATTTAAAAATTTCAAACACCAAATAAAATTTAATACTGTCTTATATGAGCTGGAAGATATTTGGCATGTTCAGATTCACAATTTGCATCTAAACGACGGCATTCAATTTCACCTACACGTATAAAGATCTATATCTCAATTTCTGAGAGTTTCCTTTTGAATATCTCTATTTGCATTGATACTGGGCAAATAAATTAGGATAGTCGCATTTCTGGGGCGGAAAAGCAACGAAAAAACAAAAACACATTCCTTTCAATAAATCTGTGACTGACAGATACAAATAGAAAAAATATGCAAAAATTGTAAGGCACTCCCCATCCTTTATGTACTTACATTATTCTTTCCGGGGAGAAATATAAATCACCTCTCTAAAACTTTAGTTGCAACTTTCGGAATAATAAAAACATGTTTTCCAAATAAATTATGAGGCGTGTTGTGTTCGACGCAAACTGACAGGCTTCGGTAACTTTGTTTTTCCACAAGAACCAATTATTTACTAATTCAATTTATCTTGGGCTAAACTTGCGAAAAATACGTTCAATATTTAATTTTCCAACGCTTAAATCTGCCAAAGTTTTTAAACTATTTAGTTTCCGAATATGAGCAATTCCGCTTGTATAATTTTCCAATTGTTGTTGCTTTCTTGGGTCATTACGTTTATTTTAGTAATCCCATAAATCGCTGGCACCGAGAAAGTATAATGTGAGAAGGAAATTTGTGACCTTTTGTTACCTTCACTTTCTAACAATTGCGTTTGTTAATTTATTTAATAATTATTATCCGAGATTAATTTTTCAACCGTATTATTTATCTTAATAATGCAAGTCTACCTGTTTAAATAAGTGAATATGGGAATCTAAATTAAACTTTCACTAATTACAGGATATATTAACATTTTAAAAACGTATAAATAATCACGCCGTGAACCGTTAATTTTGGGTCAAACAGTAAAATAATTTCACTAAAATGTTGAAGAAAAAAAAAAACAATAAATACCCAGTTTAGACAGACTTCTAGCATAAGATAATTTATAAATTAATTTCATTAAGTTCATAAAATACAATAGATTAAAAATGGTTTAAACGTTGTGCAAAGCAATAAAGAATACTTTTAATTTGAAATTTTACTTACTTTTTTGGGAAGTTTGTATAATATTAATGAAAAAACTTTTCAATTTAGACCTCCAACACTGGATAATTTTTTCAGTTCAGTTTATAAATTATATTGAAAAATTACTGTTGTACTAACAAACAATATTTTTAATTTAAAATTCTACTTACTTATTTTGAAATTTTATACAACCATTATTATGTATTATTATTAAAAAGCTTTAGACATATATCGAAAATAGGATAATTTTACTCCCAGTAATTTATTAAAATTAATAAAATCATTAAGTTCATGAAATACGTAGGAAACTGATTTAATTGTTGTGAAAACGTACAAAAAATATTTATATGTAATTTAAAATGTTCCTATTTTGTAATTTTATACAATCTTTGTTATTTACAAAATTTCCTTTCCATAATAAAACAGAACGTAGCTTTAGAAATATAACTTTATATTATCAAGTTAATAAAAATGATTCACTTGTTATTTTAAACAAATAAAGAATAATAAATTTATTCTTTCTTGTAGTTCTATTCAATATTTCTCTTATTTACAAAACTTCCTAGTTTAGATATCCTTATTTAATAAAATAAGTTAAGCAATGATATGAATTCTGTAAATAAATAAAGAATATTTTTAATTTATAATTTTACTTACTTATTTTGCATTTTTTATCGATATATTATTTACAAAACAATTAGATACCCTTTGTAAGAATAAAGAACAGAACTTTGGAAATAGGACCTTGATATCATTAATATTGTTAATAAAACATTGTTAAATTGTTTATTAGATAAATGAAGAATATATTTAATATAAAATGTTTATAGCATAAATAGAAAAATTATTTAATTGTTATACAAACAAATAAAAAAATATTTTTAATTTAAAATTTTACTTATTTTGAAATTTGGTAAAGTTGTTACGTTATTTGTAAAACTTCCCAGTTTAGATATTTCACTAACATATAATAACTATAAAGGAGCTTTATTTATTTTGAAATTTGATTGAACTGTTATGTTATTTACAAAGCTTCCCAGAAAAAGAAATAAAAGAGCTTTCTTTGCAACATCATTAAGTTCATAAAACGAACTGTCATACAAAGAAATTAAAGAATATTTTTAATTTATAATTTTATTTACTTATTTTGGAATTTTGTACAAATGTTATTTACAAAACATTCCACTGTATACACTTTAAGAACATAAAAATAACTTTTGTTTCCAACGTAAGAATGAAGAAAAGAATTATGAAATTATAATTAATTGTTATGTTAATAAAATAAGTTTAAAATTTGTTTTATTAGTAAACAAGTAAAGAATATTTTCGATTTTTTTTTTTGGAATTTTATACAATAAAGGATACATATAGGATTTGAAATTAAATTTGGTTAATTAATATATTATATTTTTAAAAAACTGCCCACTTCGAATATTCCATAACTTTTGTCTTCATTATAATAAATAAAAACTGTGGAAATATAAATTAATTTGATAAATTTCATAAACCATATTGATTTCCGTGTTGAGGAATATCTTTAATATAGAATTTTATTTTTCTATGTTGTTTTAAAAAAATGTCTATTGAAAGTCACATTTCATAAATTAATTTTAAAATGTAAATAACGAATGAAATGTAAACGGTTGATTTGAAATTGAAATCGATCATCACCTGAAAAACTTTTCATTAAAGATAAACACACGAGCTAAAGCCACTTTGCATTTAGACACAACCGTGGGGCGTACAAAAAAAAAACGAACAGTGAGTGCATGAACTGAGTTGATGATGGGCTTTTTTTGTCAACAAAAAGCCGATGCCAGTCCGTGTTTCTCACTGTTGTCATTTCGGTCTTACACTTACGCCACATTTCCTCCATCCATCCGAGTTGAAGTTGCTCACTTGGGCATAAACAGTTTCGAAGAACCGCTTGATTATTTAACAAATAAATGGCGGAATGGCGGAAACACGGATTTAGAAATGATATATAAATTTAATTTTGAAGTTTATCTTTCGAAACTCTTTCAATTTAAGTTCTCAAAATAAGACCAACAATGCATCTTGCACGACACCATGACTTTTCCCATTACCTATAATTGTGATAAATGTTCCCTTTTAGATAACGAAGTTTTCCCGAAGCAGTAAATATTAACATTCTCTCTGCACTTACACTCATTTTTTTATCTAAATGCAAAGTAGCTCGCAAAGCTGCCATTGGCAATGTTTATCTTTCAGGAAAAGTTTCCAATTCGCGTCTCATGGATGCTAGTTTCTAAATCAGTTTTAAATTATATGTTTGTTTATCTTGCTCTTTTACGACACGACAGGTATGCAGGAATCAACCGGAAAATGTTTATTATGTACGACGCAAAGGAAAATAACTCGTTATTTGTCCGGGTGCTTAATGAACCGCGAGAAATATTTTGAGCACTAATTACTGCATCGACTTACACAAACTGCAACGATGGGATATGAGGAATCTTACCTAAAAAAAAACGTACAAATTATTGAGGTGCAGAGCCATTAAAGTATTCTTACATTATTATCTTATACATTAATTATTTAAGGCCGTTGGATATTTATTACCCACATGCTAAAGATTTTAAGTATACAGTGTGAAAGTTTTAGTATTTATTTTCTTTTGTTTCAAAAATTAACGTAAACAGAACTAATTTTTATAAAAAATATTTAATTGTGTTGACTGACAATTCATATTATGAAATTACTTTATGTATTGAAGTATAATATTTGAAAGTACTGACTATTATTGAAAAGTGCATTTAAATTAACTAATATGTCACAAGTTTAAACAGATTAAAAAAAATCAGTATTCAGAGAGTTTTTATTTGATATTAGATCATACTTTTTTGTTTTCAAAAATAAATTGTAAAATTTATTATTTTTCATAATAATTAATAGGACTCAATAGATGCCCGATGGTAAACTACGGTCTAATTTATATAAAAATAATATTTGAACTTAAATGGGCTATAAAAGTAATTAAATATTATAAATTATACACATATATAGTACCAAAAATTTTTATTTTCTACATACATTGCAAATGGTATTAATTGGCAACACAAGCATAAAAGGAATATATTAAAATAAAGATTAATTGCACATAAGGTAAATGTATAAATTACACACTATAATATAAAAACAAAAAATAATAAGCAACACATTCCTGATTATTTACGTTTCAAAGGGTTTTTGCAAAAGAGAAATGCCAACACACTGCTTTAAGAACGTTTTATAGATATATTATAAAATGAAATTTAAACATATAAAGAAGATTCATAAAAAAATTTAAAAATTTTATTAAGTTATTAAAAAATTGAGTAGTAAATTTGGATAAAGTGGAAATATTGAAAATATACATTTATATAATAATACAGTAATAAGTTTAGTAAATAATACAAAAAGTAATAATAAACTAAATGTTATTTTTGTATATACAGCGTAATCCATTTGAATATGGGAAACCTCCATAAAATGTTTATTTTTTCCTATTATGACAATTGTCTTTAATTGTAAAGCATGAAAATTTAAGAAATAATTTTTTTAGAAAGCACTCCCTGAAAAGGGTATATCGGACAAAAAATACAACTTTTCTGGTGGCATTTAAATGGATCACAATGTATTTATTTTACAAATAATTTATTATGTTATACGTAATGTATGGAATTTAAGGGTGAAGTATAGATTATATTATCAAAAATAATTGAAATTTTTAGCAATTAATTAAATTTTTATTTTAGTTTACAAAAACGAAACTAAAAGAAACAATAATTTTGTACAAAAGAACAATATTGTAAATATATATTATATTTGAAAAAATAATATTAAAAATCAAATCTTAAAATATATAATATTGTACTCATTTATTTTAGTTTTGAAGTATTTAAATTGCAATGTCATAACTAAAAATTAGTTAAAAATTAAGGTTGTCATGAATTATTTAGTATTCTTTATTTTAATTTTAATCACCAGCCAGTTGCAGAATATTCATTAGTTCTAGTTTTTGCAATTCAAGACAACAACTACACATATTTATCAACAATAATTACACTCTAGAGAAAAGTTTTTTAATTTAACTATCGCAATGTAATTTTTTATAAACAGATTTGAAAATTAATAAAATGTTTATTAACCAAATATAACGCAGGTGCGTTTCACGTTCAAATAATATTTGATTTTATTAATTTAAATTTTGTATCAGAATTTAAATTATGAAATTGATATATCCACATTTTAAAATTTTACTGATTCAAATAATTCAAATCGAGCTCTTTTTAATGTAAATTTACAGATAGTGAAATATTTGCATTTATTTTTTTATTTAATCGAAGGATAAAACATTTCGATTGTCAAATATGTCAAGTTAAAACAAAAACGACAAAGAACAAAAAAGTCGATAGTTACAAACCGTGAAAGTTCAAATTAACCTTCGAAATGGTGTGAAATCAAAGATCGATATAAAATTGATTGTTTTTCTTAACAATTAAAAGTTAACGGTGTTAAACAGGAAAATTAATTTTTTTTTCGACTTGAATTTTTATTGTTAAAACAAAGTCAGAATTGTTACAAGGTTGACAGTCATTTTCCTATTTATTTATTTGAATGAACGGTTTTTTTTTTCAATTAGTACAGTAATTACAATTTTACCGCCAAACTCTGAGGAAAAAGCAGAACAAATCGTCAAGAAATCGTTATCTGGATAAAAAAATATTTTCTATTAATACCGCCAATGAAACTCTATTCTTCAATTGTGATTGATGTCTTGGTTCTTTTTAATGGTCTTAATTAAAACGATTACAAGAAATAATTATTCCTTAGAGGAAGTGTCAGTGATGTCAACAATAATTTAAACCTTCTTCAGATGACTTAGCGTTGACCTTGAGTAAAATTAAACAGACTTTGGAATAAATGCCTTTAATTGTCAAGAGAAAACAAAACGCATTGTGTGAAGATCGGATTTTAAGTGGTTTCTGCGTCGGCCTTGGATTTGTATGAGATCTATCACATAATCTTTAGTTAAAAAATCCACAACAAGGTCAGCAGATGAGATTGATCGTTTGGAAAGTGCAGACTCACACACCACAAAGCAAATATTATTCGAAGAACTATTTAGATGATTTAGAAATTACTATTCTATTTTAGTAAACTTTACTGATGTTTGTCCTAATGGTCTAATTTGCACCTTCGGAGGATTATCACTAACCTTACTTAAGTGAAGTTGGAGTGAAAACTAAATTAAACAAATTAAAATGCTAACTAAGCTAATAATACCTGAAAGTATCAGACGTTTAATCGCGTTAGAGTTGAAAGTTTGGACATTTGTTTAAAAGTTAACACCGACTTTTTGACGGTCCAATCATAAAAAACTTGAAAGGCATCCGTCTGAGTAGAAAGCCTCTGATTTATATTCAAGATAAACCGGTGGTAATCTAACTTGGACCCATTTCCCGACGCACAGAAACTTATCTTATAAACGTCAAAGTTTAAATATTTCAACTCTTCCAAGCGACCGATTATCTCACGATTCACATCAAAGCAAGAAGCGGTCCGTCCTGTGACAAGCCGCGATAGCAGCTACTCACGAACAAAAGATAAAAGGAAACAACAACAGGAAGAACTTAAAGTAATTTGTGAAAAAAATCAGGCGTAACCTACAAATTTGTAACCAAAGACTTGAGGCTGTGATGTTTGTGCCATTGATCACTTTATTCATTTTATCAAAACTACAAATCACACATACTGTAAGCCATAAGAATTTAAAATAAGGACAAGTTTTAAAACGTTTAATATTTTAGCTTGAACTATTTTATTGAATGTTAATTAATTATATTAATTTACTAATACTGTTTTATCTATCTGCATTAATATATTCTTATTCAATAAAGTATTACACATAATTTTCTAATATTAATTATATAATTTCGGCACATCTCAGATTTTATATTTGATTAATTTTTGAACATATGACATATTTATATTTCTTTAAGTTTATTGTATTCCTATATTTAAATTTGTATAAATTTTATGTTGAATTTTTCAAAGTAAGACGTTGAATGTTCTTGAATACAACACAATTTTGAATTTGTATATCATATTGAAACAATTCTTAATGGCTTCGTTTCTTCATTACACCATGAAAAGTACCTACCCCAGAAGCAGAGAATCGTCCCCTTACTATAATTGAACCACCATCGGGTTTCTCAGTGAGTGTAGGAGACTTTAGTGTAGTCTTGTCCCTGTAGGACATTCCTAATACAAAGCATACTCTTTTGCAAGTCTGTGGCCAAATAAACCCCCTTCTATTAAGCTCCTTCTCACAGTCTCTGAACTAATTTCATCAAGGCCTATTTTCTCTAGGTTAATTTAAGTTGATGAAGATTGAATTGTTTTTTTGACATTCAAATTATAAAATTATCGATTTTGAGTTCGAACTGAAATATGCTTTTCGGCCTGTTTATCTAAATCTAAACAAAGACTCCCTTATTTAACTCTTAGAAATTTCTAGTTGTTTCTCTTGGTGTGGATAACGTTGACTTTTTCTTTTAAATTAAATTATAATGACCAGTTGGTCAATGAACATAACAATAAAAGAAGAAACAATAAATATGTTTAATACATTTTAATAAGTTAACATATAATTATGATCACTACTGAATATCGTCTTTGTCTGGTTATAGAGCCATTGGATTTTCAAATATGTTTCACAAAACATTTACAAATTAAATTAATTTAGTTATAGTTAGATATTCAGGTTTTATCATTATTTCTAAATGAAACAAGGGTAAAATAGGCAATTGGGTGTTTAAAGGAAGAAAGTGCACACCAACATCAAAATAAAATAAAAAAGTAATACTTCTCGCTCCTTGCATTTCGTCCAAAATGGTCTATCCATAAAAAATCACAATTCCATGGATAGTAAGCGCATTACAAAAAATGGTCCCCAACTACTCATATAAAACCAAATGCCGGAATAAAGGACATAATACTGCTAGCAATTGGATTTAACATTGACCATAAAGCATAAAACAGCGATTTTATTATAAATTACATAAACGAACGGGGCCAAATATGGGCTATTCGAATTTTAAAGCCATACTTCAATTTAAATTATATCCTCCATTCTTTTTACAATGCGAATTCCTATATATTGCCTTTATTTCTTTTGCAGATTTAACTCGAATCCATTTTTATGTACATTTTGTTTCGTACATTAAAACAAATGTCGTTTTAATGTCTATTTTGGTCGGTTTCTAAATTCGAAGATCGACCGACAAATATTTAGACATATCGAATGACTCGTTGCTAATTATTCCCGAATTGTACAATGAAAGGCCATAATGCATATCCAACTCGAGCATACTTCAAATAACTCCGATCGGGCAATTCATCATAGTATATGCCGGCAAAAAGTGGCTGCTAGAAAATGGCATGATTTAAAACTATTTATCATGTGAATATGCATGAAGATTACACGAGCGCAGCTGGTCACCCGATGCATACAGGTTTAACAGGATATTCCTCTATTTTTCTTCATTTACTTCGATGATTCATCCGATTTTATAGGCGCAAATCACTCTGGGATTTATGGTGGGAATTGAATAAGAGTTTGTGGCTGGTTCCCTTTATGCATCAGACAAGTAGCTCCATTAATTAATTCGATTTGTTCGCCACGTTCTTTGTAGTTTTGATCAATATTATGTGTTCACATCGTCGAAGAAGTTTTAAAGTAAAAATCCGTTAAATTCCTAATTAATATTGACTCGATTCACAATTAGTCGAATTACTTTATCAGTAATTTAGAGGATTTTGGGGGAGCAGGTTGTGTTTATTATTAAAGGCAATTAATGGTAAACAATACCAATTAGATAAACAAAGATCAACGGACCGAATTCCAATCTTGTTATCTTAGAAATATTTATTCTACTGTTACAAAATGTAATGAATGCATTTGTAATATTTTCAATGTAAATATAATTAATTTGAACATTAAACTTTGAAATGTCTGTGTTTGAATTAGAAATGTTTGTTTTGCAAAACGGAATAAAATATACTGGTATAAATCACGTAAGTTATGGATATTTTTAATAGGATTTAACGAATGAAATTTCAAACAATAACAGGTAATAATATGGACATGAATTTAGCAGAGCATCCTCTACAAATCAAAACTATATTAAGCGTAAAATTTGCCATTAATTAGTCTCTAATTGGTTGTGGAGAAATAAATTTAGTCATTCAATCATAATTTTTAAATTTTTGGCTAATTTGCTAACTGAATGCTGCTAAAATGAATGTAGCAGAGCATCTGTTGTAAAAATAGCCAAACTTTACATATTATTTTACATAATTTTTGGTAATTAGTTGTTTAAAAAATAATTTTATCTTTCAAATATTTAATTTTTTAAATTTTATGTCCTTTGTTAACTTCATACAAACTACCTGTCATAAATAACTCTTTTATCTAGATAGTTTTTTGTAACCTGTTAACTGATCGTTAATTAGTCGCTAGTTAATTGTTATTAAGCAAATAAGAATATTAAATGTTCAGTTTGTTATAGGACATAAAAAATATTGAATGCAAAAATACTTTTCAACTTTTGTTAGAAAAAAACTATTTTATGAAGAAAATAAGGAGAAGAGAGATATTTGAATGGTTTCGATTAATTTCTATATCTTACAAATTAAAATAAGTATTTTTGGTAAAGGATAAAATTGATTTAATAAAATTTTAATATTAAATTTTTATTCTATTACAAAATATAAAAAAGTTTATGTAAAATATTAATATTAATATTAAATTTTAAACATTTTTAAAGCAAATTATTTTATGTATGATTGAATGACAGAAGACGAGATTCTTGTTACACATTTTAAAAGTAGTTTTATGTAAGCAATAAAAAATTAAAAATAAATTTGATTGTCAAAATTATTTTTTTTCAGAACTAATTAACTATTAATGACAAATTTTGATGAAGATAAAATTAACAAATATTCTAAATTTAGAAGTTTGCAAAGCACCCAAAATTATTTTTTCACGACTAATTGGCGACTAATTAAAGGCAAATTCTTCACCTAGTTTCGTTTAGATTTGCAGTAGGTATTTTTTCATTCTAGAAGTTTGTCCGCGGAATATATTTTAAAAAATAAATTGATTGAAGCAATTAATATAAATAAATTATCTTATCATGGTGCCAAAAACATTTATTTTCTATTAGTATTTTAGAAACTACTCTCATAGTCTAAAATTAAACCAAATTGGAAGAAAATTTTAAGCTTATTAAAATTTTTGCAAAATTGTTTGAGTATAGATCTTCTTGTGATTACTCCGAATTTCAATAATCATCAAATTAATGATGATTATTTAAATTTTATTAAATTGTTTTACTTGATGGCGACCTCGAAACTTTTAAAAAGCTGTACCACTTTCCGAATACGTTTTAAATCTGATTTTGCTTAGTAGTCAACAACATTTCAACTTTAATCCATTAATTGGAAAGTACAAAATCTAAAGTTTTTGTTGTTCCTACTGCACAGCTACATTCACTTTCAACAGTGGCATGGCAGCAGAATATCGCAACATAAAAGTTCAAGGTGTAGGTGCGACCGAAAAAATATCCGATGATTTTTATGGGATCCCGACGATTTCTAATTCAGATGTATTGAATTTCTCGTTCACTTGCGGTTGTCGATCTTGTTGCAGTGATTTTCTCTATTTGCCTTACAATAGGGATATAATTTACTTTTATTATCCTATTTGTCTATGTAACATACATATTAGAGTGTGTAACACGTGTCAGTTCCAATTAATAAAATATTATTATTAATAAATTAATAGTTTTTTTCTTAATTAATTATCAAAATAAACAAACGAAGCATTTATCAAGTCATTAGAAAACAATTTTTAAGTGAACTTCTAAGAGACAAGTTAATAATTAACATGAATAAGGTGTGTGGTACTTAATATATCCGCATTATATTCTAATAAAATACTTGATATAACAGTTTTATGTAATTCACATTCAGAGCAATTACAACATGTCATTGCTTCTTACATAGTGAATTAGATGTAAGTAAGTTAAAATCCTTTATAAATATGTTTACTGTTAAATGTAAGTACCGTACAGTGTGACCTCATGTCTTTAACGACTCTCGAACTGAATGCAGCCGATGTTCAACAGTCATCATTAAAGAGGGGCATCTTACAAAAGAGAGAGCCAGGTAGAAAATACAGTGTTCAGACTTTGCTTCATTTTTATGTTCTTGCACGAAACAGCCTTTTGTTATCGAAGCGCACATTGATAAATGGCACCTTTCCAAAAATCTATGCGCATAGAAATTTATAATTGTACCAAAAACAGGTTAGTCAATAGGACACACACGGTTTTCTACACAGTTCTAAATTTATAAACGGCTTAATCTTTTTTACTGATCCACATAAAACTCGGTACTGCATAATTTAAATAAGTTTATTTTCGGATCAAATAAACGTTGTCGCTGGCTGATTTACGGTTACCTTCTTATTTTAACACTTTCAGCCTGCAGTAGACTGCACTATTTTTTAAAACCGTTCGTTCATAATTACCCTGAAATTCCAGACGTCTTGTCTATATTTAAACACGGGGAGGAACTAAGTGTCTAAATCCGTACGGAGATCTTATTAGATGTTGTTTATCCAGGAAATGCGGTACGGGCATGATTTAGAGATTCATGTGTGTCGAAATGGCAGGACGATTTTAATGAATTCAACACTAGAATGAACGATATAAACTTTTTTTGTCTTATGGATCGTTTATTCCTGTTGTACACAGAAGTACCGAAGTAATCATTTTAACCGCCATACCATTAGATTGTACAGTTGATTTTCCTTGTGCTATATAAGGATAAATCGTATTAGCTAGCACACATCTTAATCGGATACAAAAACATCTCTAATAAACCACCTGTTGTGACTAATTTTTCAGATTCATTAGATTAACCACAAAAAAATGTTACGATATATAACCAGTTCGGCTTAAGGCTGCACAAATGCCAACCGTCAATAAAATTAATAGTTTTTGCATTCACGTGACTAAGAAATAACGGATCGCAGTATTAGATAATATTCTAGCGGCTGTACTGGAACTGAGCCGAGTAAAAGTAAGAATTCTTTGTGATTTTGTGGGAGATTTTACCTTGGGTTGGGCCAGTTCTGTTTTAGCATCATCGGACTCCTTTCTAATTTTATATGGATATATGAATATTACAATAATGCTTGTAGATTTATGTAAACCAACGTCATCGTAAAATTCGATGTTAATCAACCGAAATATATAAATTTATCGCTTTTAGAATCAGTTATTTATGCGTAAAATCGGCGTGAACTTGAAATAGGTGTAACTTGATTGTTGTTTGAAAAGTGAAACTAATTCAAATAAAAGTTTTGCCCTTAATTTAAGAAATTTCTTGTTGAATACTTCGTTTACCGTGAAAGTGTCAGCCATTAAAATTTAAAAAATGTGTCAATAAACATTATCAGATCATGTGAAAGCTTTTTAAATGCTCCATAAGACAGATTAAGTAGATACAAATTTAGATTCACATTAATTTCTTTAAATATTTTTATAGGTGTTCATTCATTTCCAACTATTAATACACAACCAACAATTATTATAGTGGATAACTGATCAACACAATCAATTTAAATTTCGAAAACATTCGACAGAACATTTTTAAGTTAAAGTTCACAATAATTAATCTCCTTAAGAGCCCGTAATTCTTATAAAATATCATAGAAATAATCGACTTGGATATGTCTAATCTGTGCTTCCATTTAAAATAAGAAAATTATTGGCATTTGATGTGAAAAAAAAAACACCCTTTATATATTTATAGAGATTAAAAATAAGAAAAAGTGAAGCTAATTCAATTAATTCTCTTATTAATTTACAAAATTTTATATTGAATGTTTCGTTTACCTAAATAAATATTATCAAATCATGTTAAAGCATTTTCATATGGGAGATTACACTAAAAAATAGATTGACATTAATTTTTTTTATATTTTTATAATTCATTTACTTTCAACTGTTAATAAAAAATAAATAATTTTCTTAACAGCTTGCAATTCTTATAAAAACTCATAGAAACAATCCATTACGAGATGTCTAATCTGTGCCTCCATCTGAAATAAAAATGTTATTGGCATTTGAAGTGGAAACGAAACGAAAATACCAAACGCTCTTTACATCTCTGAAAATATTTATTTTAGCTGACAATATATCAATAGAGAATTAAATTTTGCTTCGAAAATTTTATGGTGATTCCACTTGAAATAAGAAAAAGTGAAACTAATTGAAATAAAAGTTTTCCCCTTATTAATTTAAAAAATTTTATGTTGAATATTTCGTTTACCATAAAAGTGTCCAGCCATTAAAATTTAATAAGCATTATCAGATCATGTGAAAGCTTTTTTAATTACTTCATGAAAGAGATTAGGTTGATGCAAATTTAGGTCCACTTTAAATTTTTACATTTTTATTCATTTCCCACTATTAATGCGCAACCAAAAATTATTGTACTAGATAACTTGATAACACAATCAATCTAAATTTCCAAAATATTTGACAGAACATTTTTAAGTTAAAGTTCACAATAATTAATCTCCTTAAGAGCTCGTAATTCTTATACAAATTCATAGAAACGATCCATTACGAGGTGTCTAATCTTTATTAAAATCCATTTATCACTTTCCGTGCCCCGAGACGCAAATTTTTTTTTAGAGTGAGTTTCCAGATCTATTAAGGCATCCCCTTTCGTTCCTCTGCATTCTGATTAGTTAATCCCGACTGTATGGACTACAAGCGAAAAAAAAAAGAAAATAAGCAGCCATTTGATTGAGTTGGAATTTCAACTCCAGTCGGTCTCTCCCTCAAAATTAAATTCCACCCCCGTCCGTATTTAAATCGGGGGATAATTAGTATAAAGGATCGAGTAATAAATACCAATTTGGTGAATTTATGTCTTGCCGGAGGAGAACCAATGAAATTAACACGCGTTTTGTTTTTTGGCGATAAATTAATTAAAATTCCATTATAAATAAATAAAGGTTTGTTAGTCGCTTCCCCAGCATTCGCACAAACAGCACGGTTTCGCGTCGGAAATTATTTTTTAATGAAAATGTATGCCGACAGCGGTCGGTGCGTTTAACGTGCATTATACGCTGCAAGTTTGGTCTTAATTGCGAATTACATAAAAATTCAATTAAAAAACCGTGAAAACTCGGCATGTGTTGTTTTCGTAATGTATTAATTTTAAGTACGATTTAAAAAGATGCTCCGAATATGGTGGCGAAAGCACGAAAGGACACAGGGATTGTCCACAGTAAGCAGGGTAAAACACTCTAATTATTCTAAATATGATTCTACCTAAAAAGGGCGATTCAAGTAACTAATAGATTTGAAATTTTATAGCATACAATTTGAGGTTACAGCTATAGAATCTATTTCTTGTTATTATTTATTTTTGAAATATTTAATCTTTTAACAAAATTTGTGACTAATTAAAAAGTTTGTTGAACAACAACAACTGCAAGGTTAAAAACTTTATTTTCGGTAGATGCGTTAACAAAAGAGTATTCCACAAAGAGCTATTGATAGTATTCCAAATTATTATACCTGAAGCTTGGTATTTCCATTTATTTTTCCCCATTTTGAATGTCAATGTTTCAAATGGAATTACCATAAAGTTTTCACATCATTCAATACAGAATTTTATTTTCAATTGATATGATAATCTGAAATGAACATTTACTATTAATTTTTATAATTTAAAAAAATGGAAAAAAATGCTCATTCGACTCGTGTACATTGCTACAAATGTGCCCTAGATGATTTTAAATCATTTTTTAATATGTTTCATTATTAATTTATATGACATTGTGGATATTTGAAAATATTCAAATTTATATAAATTATTTGTCACATACGAAATTTAAATTCTTGTGATAATACGTGTCCTGTAAATATTCATTTTAGATGCAGTATAGACTAAAATATATTAACAGAAAATAAAATTCTAATTGGAATAAAGTAATTGGCATTTGAAGTAGTAAATGGAAATACAAAATGCCCTTTATATCTCTGTAAATATTTATTTGAGCCAGAGGCTGTGCTTTAACGTATTAATACACTAAATTCTGCGTTAAATCCTATGAAAATTCTATGATGACGAAATAAGAAAATTATTGGTAGTTAAAATTAGAAAAAAGTGAGTAAGATAGATTGGGATATAACTTCTAAAAATGTGTAAAATTTTAAATATTAATTAAAACAAGTATTTAAAAAAAAACAAATGTGTGAAAACTGAATAAAAGTGTAAGAGATCCAAAATCCAAAAAGTCATTATATTTGTAGGCTTCTATTTACAAAACAAAGTAATGTCATAAAATAGCTAATATCACGTTATAGCTGCAACCAAAATTTCAAAATATCTCTTTTAGTACACTATAAACCTTCAGTGAATTAGTTAGGTGAATTACCTTGTATGTATGTATTATTTTATGACTTACAGTATAACGGACAAAAATTTAAACTTAACGAAAAGTGTTTAATATTTAAATTAAATTTAAAGTCTAAAACTGCATTATTTTGAACTAAGCCCAAGTGAGCAACATTACAACACATTTTAATCATTTTGAAACGATAAAATCAATTCTGTAGATGTTTTGTGACTTTGACAGTACAAAGAGAAAACTTAAATGACTTCAATTCTCACTTAAGAAAAGTGTTTATTATTTTTCTTATCAAGTTAAAAGTCTAAAACAATAACGCATTATTTCGAAGTATAAACATAAAAAAATACTTTGGATTGACCACAAAAGCACGAGAAACGTAGGAAATAATCACGAGTAAACAATGTTACGACACATTTTAATTTAAAATTACTGTGACATAAAAAGGGTCTCTTTTAATTTGATGAGCTTTTTCAACTTAATTAATTGAAGTATTTCTTTGAAGCAATTTAACTAACTTTTCTGCATTTTTTGATTAATTTTTTTAGGTATGTAAAACATTTAGTCTTATGTTAATTAGCTTTTTCATTATTACAGTTTTTCGCATACAATTACTTAATTAATTAATTCAGCTGGAAACGTGAAGTGTAACTTGGATGCCAAGTTAAAAATCAGGATAAGTTACAATTACAAAATTAAAATAATTGTAAGGTTCAAACGTACGTTGTGATTTACAGCCGTAAATTGTCGGCACGTTTTAAGTTGTGTACACGTTACCCGTGTTAGTTTATTTAAAATTAACCAAAACGAAATAAATTATTGTTAGTGTATTGAGTCGTGTGTTTTCTGGTTTTATTTGTGTGCACACAGAGAGAAAATATAAATATTTATCACGTCGAGTAGATTGTGGTTCAAGTCAATCGGATCGCCTTTTATAAAACTTTAGTCGGTGAGCGACAGAGACGAAACATGCGGTATGACATCATGCTACTTTCTATTTAGTATACATTTCACAGAATTAAATATGACCTATACAACATGACTTGAGAGTAAATAGTTTAGTGTGTTAAAAGTTTATTGAAACAGATGCGTCTATTTTTCTCAATAGAGACTTTTTTTAATGGCACAACGGTTCCGTGTTTTAAGTAGGGGGCTGTTTTTCCGTTTTATAAGCGGTGAGGTGCTTTTTAAGATCGTTTCCAGGTTGTCATTAACATCCCATTAATGGTTCCTAGGTAAATGTTGATTGCTGCTGGCTCTTCTCTTTGCCACTTGATGTTTACATGTTTTTGAAGTTTTCAACACACGCTTTAGTTTGGACGGAAACAGTTTGCGGATGCAATTTCCTTTTTTCACGCTTGTGATAAATCTATTCATTTGAAGTTATTTAATATTCCTGTTAGATAGACTAAATTTCCTATCAAATATATAAATTTACATGTACGCTTATATTCATATTTTATGAACCTGGAATATTTATAACGCAATTTCAAGAAACTGCACACTATTCACCGGATTTGAAGTCACAGTACATATTAAATAAGTCAACAAATTATTTGAGTTTTGCCATATTAAAGTTGCTACAAATCCCATGAAACCCAATTTTCGATCCTCTGAACTTTTTGAAAATGACAGCCGGGTTGTGGACATCTTTAATGTAATTTTATTTCGTCTCCCTTGACATATTTTTTATGTTTAATATGTAAAACAAACAAAAATATTTTTCATCCTGAAGGGACTGTCATATCCAAATCATGGCGAACCCTCATAATTACATTCGTAGTCATCAACACGGAGTGGAGAAAAAACAATCCCCGCTACCTGAAAAAACAAAAACCGACGGCTCGCTGGATGGGCGGCAATTAATTCCTGGGCCGCAGAATCCCGTTGGTCCGAAGTCATTCGCCGTGGCTCGAAACGGGAAGCCCGGGCTTATATGTGTCACCACAGAAACTACCTAAACAAATATGGGGGGTGCAAACCGCCGGCAACATAAATCAACCACCCTCCCTCTTGCCTTCACGTCTACCAGTACAGATGTAGACCTTCCTTTGCTCGTAAAGAAATCGCGCCGACGAATTTGATGTGCCTGCCGAGCATTGATTGTGGACCAGCCTGGGGTTTCTAATCTCGATTTCAAATCCCTAACAGATGTTCCGGAGACTGAATATCGAATTAGATGAACGTGACTTTTTGGACTTTTATCTTGTTAAGAAAAATAATGGTTGGTTTTTTCGTCGTCGCAACGAAAGCCACCATGTAAAATGGTTTATGGTGATACGTTGTAGTAGTCACTTAAATTTTCCTTAATTTCACTGCTAAATTCATAAACAACCGCATTAACAGAACCGACTTTTTCCCCTTCGAAAAAAGTTACATTAGTTAATTGGCAGTATTCCATCGGGATTGACTACAAAAAGTGCCTTCAATTCCACGTAAAAAAACATATTTAAAAAAGAAAACACCGACAATTAACTTAACATTTTTATAATAAATCCTTTTTCTTATTTGAATTAATTTTAGTAATGCAATAAGAAAATTTCAGTTTCCAAACGTAGGTACACATTTAAAATGCAAAGAGATCTTATTTACATTCCAAATTGGCCATTAGTTCGAATTTCCCAGTTAAAACGAATAAATCCAGAAAAATGCAGAGTGAGACCATAATCTTGTAATAATCCTACATTGTGCAAGTTGAATACCGTTCCTTTAATAGTTAGTTAAGGTTTCTCTTCTTTCGTTCCTCATTAAAAATAAATTGTTTGATATCGTCGCAAGAAGGCATAATTGGATTGTCTGGAGAACGGCTACAAATAAAAGACCATTGATTTCCATCCAATCCATGTCGGAGTTTAGAAACTAACGTGAGAACGGATTTTTTCTCCTACAAACTTCGAGCTTCACTTTCACTGTTCGTCCATTAAAATTTCCTTGCTCAAGTTTTTAGATAATTCGATCAATTCATTTCCAACTTCTAAGCAACTGCGAGAAAATTTGAAAGGGTGTTTTAATTTTAACAGATCACGCGATTAGTGCGGACGATCACAAATTCGTTGCGATGCGGACTAATATTCTAGTGGTCGTAATTTCATTTCCATAACATTGCCATAATTGGCACTAAGTAAGACAAATTTTGAAAGTCATTGCGTAAATGATTACACAATTATTGATTATCATGGCACGTAGCAAACAAATTCATTATGTGGCCGTTGCATACTCATTAGGCAATTGTTTCAACTGGTGAGTTATAATCAGCAAAGGTTGCAGACCTTAATACTAGACGGGGTTTCCACGGTAAGAAGATAACTAATGGGATTTGAAATTAGAAAATAATTTTGTTTGGTATTAAAAAGCAATTAGGTTGTCTGTCGGAAATTAGACTAACAAATGTTAAAACTGATACAGGGAAATAAAACATGTTTGAACATCTAATTGCTATTGAGGAAGATAATTGGAAATAAAAGTCTTAATCATATTGCTTGGAGCTGTTTTTCTATAACTAGAAAAACAAATATTGTAATCAATGTAGTGAAAGGAATACTTAATATATATAACTGATCAAAGTATCTGTTAAACCTAAGGTTCTGTTTCATTTCACTCACACCTTTGAACCTAGACAAGCAAGTATAGAGAAAAGTACCTCCAGGAAAAAATCTTATTGAAAATGTCTAATTAGTTCTGAAAAAACCTTTAATAAATCTCTAATTCAATTTATCAATTCCTTTGACAATATACAACATATTAATTAAAATATTTTGAAATAAAATACTTGCTTGAGGAGAACAAATAAAATGTATATTATTTTATTAGTGATTTTAATGTGAGAATTGTAATCGTAAGAAACTTGTCAGTATATTCCAATATGTTGCTGATAAAAGATTATATTTTTGAAAACCCTGTATATAGAAGCAAAATTAAAACTAAATAATAAAATACGTATGTGAATATTTGAAGTGCAAGAGTTTCAGATATAGGGAGTTACAACACGTCCGGTGGATCACTGAATGTGTATGGGTGAACGACCTTGAACGTTTTTTTACGTCCCAGCCAGGTAGACCATTCTGGTCAAGCTGCACCGTTGGTCTCGAATAAAGGATCTCATGGGAGGGTGGGACTTTTCAGATGCAATTTTATCTCTGCGAGACTATAGAATTTGTTGGCTCGGATACCTGTGCTCGTCAGGCAAGAAACAAATAAATTGGTCTTCGGACCGAGGGAAAGTAGCAATTAGGCTATTTTGAGTAGGCGGTTGAAAAATTATATTGAGGTTTCACATTTTAATGAGCGTGGATAAATTGTACGTTTTATTAAAGGATTTATGGTCAAACTAATTGAATGAACGCCATCACATTATTTTTTTGTTAAGTTTATTAACCATTTAAATGACTAGGAATAAAGCAATAAAACATATATTTTATTCCTACATATTTTAGTTCATCTTCAATTATCTACACAATAATATACTGAACGCAATGAAAATTACTAAATCTATAATAATAATTGTACAAACTAAACTAATTGCTACGGATAAGAGAAGCGGAAAATAAAAATCTATTAATCTTTAACTATTTAAATAAAGCATTCATTTAATCAAAAACATGTTCTTCATTAAAATAGATACATTTACTTAAACAAGACTGTATTTGAACAACAAATGCAGTCATCAAAATTAACAAACCTTTACTAGTTAAAATTAAAACGTATCTATTTTATCCAAAAAATAAAAGTGAATTATACATCATTAAATTAATTGTAGTGATGCAATTTTATTTACGCGGAACAGAAGTTATTCAATTTAAACTAATTGAACATTTGTGATATAAGAATGTTAATTACTTCCTAAAGTTTTGAAAATAACAGTATTTTTTTTTTCCTCTGGAATTGGTGAATGTACAAATTGATCAGGAAACATCAGAATAAGCGTAATCAGGAAAAAGTATAGGAAAAATGGTTGAATCATGTATTTAAAAATAATAATCGCTATTAGAATTATTTATAATTATACATAATCAAAAATAAAATAATCGACATCAAACTAGACAGTGAAAATGTTCAAGTGGAACTGGTAAACTTAATAGTGCATAAATAAAACAGTTATTTCCTTTTATTGTTATATACTATCGTATTTCTGGAAACCACCTGTTTAAATTGAATACAGCACACGCAAAAACTCAAGTGGTTAGCCACAATTCGCTCATACTGTTTAAAAATGTATCAAAGTAATTTTTTGCTGCAGATTAGAAAATTTCAATGAACGAATCCAATTTGATAAATGAATTTTTTTTATTATTGCATCATTTGAGAGATATTTTAAATTATTTCTATTCAATAAAACTGCACTTTAATAAACAATTTTCTGTATAAAACATTTTTCATTCACGCAAATTCATTAGATAAACAATATTGTAGTAATTTCTCAAGGATTACAAGATCCGATAAAAAATCCGATTGGAAGGTGTGTCAGAAAAATGCAAATTTAAGGAGTGTGTTATAAAATCCGCGTTGGCAACAAGTACATGCCAGTAAAAATAGAAACTTACCTTCTAAATCCTCCGTTAGGAAATGGGAACCTAAATCCAGATGGAGGTGGTACTGTAACGGCAACAGGTGCGCCGCCTTGTACTAATGGTACTTGTCCAGGCACCACAGGCTGGGGTCCAAACGCGTATCCATTAGGCACAACATTATTAGGAACCACCGTTTGAAGAACGGCACAGGGCGGTGGAGGAACCATCTGGGGCACGAGCGCGGGGTTGGGCACCATGACCGGATTGGGCACCATCACAGGGTTCGGCACCATACCGTGCCCCATCCCTGGCGGCGGCACCAGCGGTTGTGTCGGGGGTGACTGGGGGTTAGTCGATACTGCCGAGTAAGGGGGTGGCATATGACTGTTGAGTATGTCGGGCAACCTATCATTTTGCAACGTGTTTGCTTGGGTACTAGTTTCCGTGGTGTGCCGGTGATTTGCGTTATTTACGCGCCTTTGGTGTCGTCTCTCGCGGCGTTCTCGCCGCCTTTGTTCTCTTGAATTTGACGATTCGGGACACACAGATATATCATCAGTTTGGGCCTCGGTGCTTGTAAAGGTCCTAGTACGGGCGATCTGTGTGTTTGGGACTGGCACGACAACTTGATTGCTAGTACTGCTCAAATTTCTGTTAGATATCTGGGTACTAGAGTTTGTAGTTGTTGTTTTAATTTGTGGTACCGTTGTAGTAGTTTTGTTCTGAATAAAAATCTGACTGCTAGTGGTAGTAGGTCGAAAATTGGTCGGTATCTGAATCGAATGTGTAGGTGTTGGAGTGCTGTGCACTGTGACTTGTGTAGTACCGGTTACCACAGCGCTTTGCAATGTGTTTTGAGGTTGAAAATGCGCAGAGGTACCGGTACTACCCAGAGGCATGATCTGCACATTAGACACGTTGTTACCTACATCGCCACCTGTTGAATTAATGCACTGTATAGTCGGCACAGAAGACACGACATTAACGGGTACTGCTCTATAGAAATTAACATTAACATTGCTAACGTTTAATTGGGGTAGCTTATTTTTCAAACTGGGCTCAGAGTTGATGCGTGAATGGGTTGGAACTATGTTGTTATTAGTTAAATAAGACGGCTGAGTCGTGCTAGGTACTGTCGAAACAAAGTTTGCTTCGGTACGTTGCTGTACTGGCATGGATTTCGGTGCAGATGCACTTCTTAGATGCGAAATGAGTTGCAGATTGCTTTGATCCATTTGAGATGTGTGTCGGACCACATTTGTAGCAGTAGAAATCGGTACCACATTGCTCGTAGACAATCGAAACTGGTTTGATGGTTCTGACACTTGTCGCGGATGGTTAGGAAAGATGGTACCCGACTGTCTGTTCTGCGACGGTACCGTGCCATATCTGGGCAGTCCAACAACGTTGGCAGAACTGAGCGGGGGTGGTTTCGAATATTGGGGCGCCGGTCTCAACCCATTATCGCTGGTGGTGATATTTAACACACTGGATGTAGACGACACATTGGGGACACTGTTGTTATGAACTTCCACTTGCATATCACTGACATTACACGAGCCACGCGCGTACCTTGGCACTACCGCCACCGATCTCTGACTGAGCGCCCGCTCACTCAAGTAGGTTGAGATCGTTTGGTCGGCGTCACGTGACCGCTCAGCTAGAACCCATTGGTCGACCGCTGCCAGGTTATTAACCATTTCTGTGGAACGATATAGGTCTGTGTAGCTGGCGTACCTTTCCGAAGGGCTCGTATTGTTTGCATCGTCAAGGTCGTACAGTGAGGATGCACTACTACAACTGCTGCAGCAAGAGGACGTCGGTTTTTGTTGTTGATACTCGTACGGTTGCCACAGCAAAGAACTAAGCGCTTCATCCACATTCTGGTGAAACGAATTACGATTCCTTTTCACGCTGTTTTTGTTGTCATCCTCCAAACTAATAACGTTTAATGTTTTTAATTCCACGTTGCTGGTTACCGGGGACAAAGGTTTCTTTACGCACAACAAGGTGTTCTTTAGAGTTTTCGCCACCGTCACATTCTCGTTCACATCCATATCCAACATATTTTTGCGCTTGTCGTAACGTAAATTTTCATTATCGGCGATGTAATATTTTTCGGGAGTCGCCCTTAATTTCCGGTCGGCGTGCTTCCGGTTCGATTCTCCGGGGGATTCCGAAGGCCGAACTTCTTCCGTTGCCTGTTTGAAACTTGCCATTATCACTTCTTACACGGTGTCTCTATCACTTCTGGCATATTGGCGCCCAACTAACGCTGAAAACAAAAATGATTTTGTCAGAGAATATTTTGTTTTGAATTTATTTTTATTTAAATTGCCATATCTGTACATGTCGCATCTAATAATATAATTGAAATTTATGAATTTTCATCAAATAAGAAAATATTTACACGTAAAAGCCAAATACAAATCAAATTAATTGAGTGATGCAAATGTATTTATTCAAAAGAGTAAACATTTTTAAAATAATAGTTTTTTTTTTTTTGAATTGATGTGTGATCCTAAAGTTATTTTTTCACATCTCTATTCAGTTTGAACCGTGAAAAATAAATATTTGTATTAATTAATATTAATTATTAACCAATAATTAAATACTAATAATAAAAATGTGAGTCACAAAATTTAAAAGTATCAATGTTATTTATATAAATTTATGATCATAATATTTTTTTTGAGTTTACTGTACCATTATCACTTCTTACGTGGTGTATCTGTAATTTGTGACAAATTGGCGCCCAACTAATGCTGGAACTAAACATGTTTAAATGTTAAATATATGTATTTAAATTATATTTTTGATATGTGTTTGTTTAGCATTTTACTTATAATAATCTAATGAATATGTCGTGCATGTTGTCTCTTTAAAAATTCGAATGAATAGAACATTTTCTATACTGTATAAACAATATTAGTTGCATTTTTTCACACACTGTTTTAATCTAACGTTTTACATGAATCACTTTTTTGCAAAGAGTAATCAGTAAACATCCGCACAAATATATTGTTTTAAGAAATAATTAACCACAATAATACAAAGTTATCAAGAAGCTTTAGTTAAACTGATAAATTTTAATTTATTTAATTTTAATCAACTTTAATTAACCTACTATGAAAAGATTCCGCAAATGAAAATTATGAACGCGAAGTATGGACAGTGTGTATCTGTTGAATTGGAAGATTGTCAAGTTTCCTACCGCAGATAATGATTAATGCAGTTGAATACCAGTTACAAGTATTGGGTACTTTATCGCATAATAGTTCTATTATTGAGATAATTGAAAATAATGTTTAATTTAAAAATATTTTATTTTTAGTATTTTTAGTATTAACTACTGTTGAAAACATTTAATTTTCATTAGAACAAAAAAATGTAAAATTGAAATAGCAGTTAAGAATGATGAACTTGTTAGAATTATTAAATTTATGTTAAAAATATGATATGATAATATATATATATATACTTTTTGAAATCAAAATGATTGATATTTCAATCAGTTAATCATATTAGATGATACAAAGAATAATTTTTAAAAAAATATTTCTAATATTTTTAATGAATGTTTCAGTCTAATGTCCTTCTTTCACATCTCCGTTGCCAATTTAAACCGTGAGAAATAACATTAGTATTAATTGTTAACCAATAACTAATAATGAAAATATAATTATTTTTTAATTTGAAATTTTAAGGTACAAGACTCAAAAGTGTGTCTACAATAAATGGAAATTAACCATGTTACTTATATAAAATTATGAGAATAAATTACCACTATAGTTTATTTATCATCTATTATTTCATTGTAACAAATTATAAATACTAATATTAACTTGCGATGCTATTACAGAGGATATTGTCTTAGTTTTTTAAATTAAATATGTCGTTTGTACAATTTAGTAATTTAAAACACATAAGCCGATTTTTAATTTTATTAATAATATTTTTTATTTTATAATAGTGCGGTAATATAGAGTATAATGTAATAATAATATTTGTCTTATCATTTAAAATAATTTAGCTTCAATTCTTGTGCAATAATTTTTCTGACAGCATAACGTGAAACAGAGCAAACAAAACTTGCTACTATCACTTCTTACACAGCCTCCTCTCAATTACTTCTGACATATTGGCGCCCAAATTATGTTGGAAAAAAATGTTTTTGTCACTGTTTTATTTAAATTCTGTTATTATTAACTAACCAATAAAAATATGTTACTTAAAAAAAAATCAACAGGAATGAATTGTATTGCAATTGTATTAGATAAGAAAATATTATTATTGGCGCCCAACTTATGTTTGGAAAAATATTTTTGTAACTGTTATATTTAAATTTTGTTATTATTAATTAGCTAATAAAAACGTGTTACTTTTAAAAATTCAACTGAAATGAACAATTGGAAATTTTGAATTTTTCTCTTTGCAATAAATAAGAAAACATACATTTTCAAATCTAAAAATCGAAAATAAATTAAATAATAAAATAACTGTATGTATTCAGAAACATTTAAAAAAATAATTCATTATTAACCACATTTAACAATATTGAAAATGTAATAATTTTATTAGTAGTTTAATATTTAATTTAATATATTTAATTTCCAAAATGTTTTTGTATACGTAAATAATATTATCAGTTAAAACAAAACTAGTAAATGCTATTTTTATATTATTAATTTTTAACAATATTTTGTTTTTTTTTTTCAATCAAAATAATTTAGCTCTGCTTCAATTCTTGTGCAATAATTTTTTCGACAGCAATCAGAGCATTGAACAAGGCAGATTCAAAACCAGTTATTTTTTAACACTTATTGACTTCACACAATGACAAACGTTCAATCTTCTTTGCTTATCCTCACTTATAAGTGTGTAACAGTACTCTACTCTTTAATAATGCTATGTAATTGTCTTCTATAACTGAATATTTGAGTAGGAAATAAAACTAGGTTAACCATCAATATAGAACAAAAATTAAATTAAAATTTCATTTTTTACCTATAACTGATTCAAGTGATATTTATTAATATTATGTATTGTATTTAGCAATCGTTAGTATTATTGAAAATATGTGTATTTTATTACGAACTATTAAAAAAAGAATAAAAGGGAAAAACAACTTTTTTATTTATTTTGTAATTAATACTCATAATTGTTTATAAGTGATATTTAACACATCATTATTGTTCAGGAATTATAATTAAAACCAATGTACTTAAACAAAAGTTGAAAGTAAAGAGTCGTTTTTATATGAAGCAACACATATTTTGATCGATTAACATATTGATGCACTCGTAATGTTAATTACCAAAAAATAAGTTATATATTAATCGAAATAGTTTTAAAAAGCGTAATAACTCTTCATTTACTTGTACCACATACATATCTAATGTGTCCAACGACTGCGGATGAATTAATTAACACTCCCAATTCACCATTCAAATGTGATGTCCGTATCAATTATTATTTCGCATGTTAACAATGGCGAACAAGTGAACTTTTGTGAACAGTTTAACACAATTAAATGTGATAATTGTGGCGTTGTTTCTAAACAACGGTACACCTTTATACCCACAGTAAAATTCACGTAATCTTCAATCTTACTTTCGGGTACGTTATAATTGTTGTTTGTTGTGAAAATGGGAAAATTGATTCTTTGTGTGGTAAAATAACTCAATTGTATGTAATCCTTTATTTTATTGTTTAATGAAAATATTATAAAAACAATTTTCTCGTGAAATTTATCTATGATGATGAAAAGTTTGCAGATTAATTGATTTTATTTATTTCATTTGTTTATAGTTAGGAAGTTTATTTACAATTTTAAAATTATTGAAATATGGAAATATAGAGACATACTTTTTTATATTCTGATTTTCTAATTCAGTATAAATATGGTTTTAAAAAGCTACTTGTTTAATAATGTTTACATTTTATAGTTTTTATAAATTCTATTTTTAAACTATTTTTTTAAAATTAAGTTAAAATTTTTTTTAAGAAAAGTAAATATAAAAATATTATATTGATTTTTAAGGTAAAATTAATTTAATTAAAATTATTTTATTATCATTTTAATTTAAAATTACTCTTTATCGTAATTATAACTCAAATTTTCCTTTAATTTAATTTTCAATTAGAATTTACATTTTTAAATTAAATTATATATAACTATATGCTTATAAAAAATAGTCAAATATAAACTAATAACTTAAAGAATTAAAAGAATGCTATTTTTATTATTTTAAATTTAATAATATTCTGAATGTAATTTAAAAATTGTCTTTAATTTAAATTTTTCTTTAAATATTTATGATAATATATTTATATTAACGCTTTAAATTAAAGAAGTAAATAAAGAAAGTAAAATACGATAAAAAGATTTGTGTGATTTAAAAATTCTCTTTAATGTAATAATCCTTTAAATTACAGTTTTAATTTAATGTTCTTAATTTAATTTTTAATAATTAAATCAAGGAAATTTTTAATTATATTACAAATAACAATACATTTATAAAAATACTCGGACACAATCTTAGGATAAATAATATATTATTAAGGTTATTAATAATATCTTGAGCCTAATTTAAAAATTTCAAAACTTAAATTTTACCTTAAATATCATCAAGTTCTTATTTTTTTTTTTTAAATAATTTTGGGTCTTTATTTTAATTAGTTCTGACTACATTAAACTAATTAAATTAACATATTTTTTATAGAATTAACATAGTTTTTATGCAACTTTAATAAAAAATTATTGACTAGTTTTGGAATAAAATATTATATAATATTTAATATTCTTCTACATATTACATCCATTATTGAAATTTTATATATTAAATTATAAAATAAGCAATATGTTAAGAAGGTTTTGATATATTAGATTTTTATTTATAGTTTTTATAAATGTGGAGGTTGGAAATGCTTTATCATTTTTATTAATACTAATAAATGAAAGAATTAACATTTTTCAAAAAATATGTGTAAAATATAAATATTTAAAATTCCTTGAATTTGGTTGAAACTAATATAATATTATGAACAAATATGTTTTTAAATGTTAAAACTGTTTTCATGATATCTTTAACCCACTAACAAAGATAAAAATATTTTTTGAATTATATTGATTCACAGATTATAATTTTGTTTTATGAATGACAAAAATATTATAATTAATTGAAATTTTACATATTTATAAATAATTAATAACATTATATGTTTCTTGATTAATTATTATAATTTAACATTATACAAACTTCTAATTTATTTTCCTAAATTTAAGTTTATAAAATTCAATCAATTACAATTTCGATGAACATAACAATTATAAATAATTTATATAATATATTTCGTATTTTATTTTTATTTTATGTTCATTGAAATTGTAATTGAATATATTTGTAAGTAGAGAACAAACATCTAGGATTACATATTTTATTACTTATTTTCTGCATGAACGCAAAATATTTAACAAACCTAAATTAGGAAAAGCTTGAATAACTGCAAATAAACATATTTCACGATCTATAAATAAGAAAGTAATTTTATAGTTGACTAATTTTTAAATATAATTAGCAGTTTAAGCAGGTGGTCAAATTGTTGTTTATATCAGCGTTAAATCAAAATCATTTATGACTTGGAGTTGCTGCAAAATATTTTAAATAAATTTTTCACATAAGAAAATAACTTTCAATAAATATTGGAAAAGAGATTTGAATTTTATGGAGATGTTAACAGATTAGTCTGAGCGGTGCGAATTTTGATCTGATACATGTGTGCAGTAAATCCCGGGTTTATGCGCGAATTAAACGAGTCTACGTGTCCCATACGTGTACGGAATGGAAATTAAGTGCACGTTGCAAGTAACAACAGGTACACATTCCATCGGCTCGGCTCGGACCAGCCGACAAAGGTATTTAAATGTGACTCACCGCTGTTTCGGATCCCTGTACAACAACACAACACTGGGAAATAAAAATAAATAAGACGACTGGCTACGGCCACAAATAAATTCTTATTCTCATGAAAAACGGCCGTCTTTGCATCGCGAGACGTTGAATTATACGTTGTGGATAGTCACTTAATTTAGGCGCTAATGTGGGAATGGCCGATGCCGAGAAGTTGACTTTAAAACCGAAAATATACAATTAAGTAACGATCTTAAGAACTGTTTATAGATGAAAGAATTTCAATTCGTTAATGGTCAATTAAGTAAAACAACAAAATTCACCTATAACATAATAATGACTTCACAGTTGATATAACATATATGTTCGATTAATTATTTGGGAGAAATTTGAAAAGTGCATCTATTGGAGATCTATCAGGATTATTGTTAATTAATTTTAGTGGCCTTATTTCCAGTTTTACAGAGATAAAAACTGCATTTCTACTATATGCTATAATTTATAGTGAATGATATGAAAATGGAACGCATAGATCCAATGGTCATATTTTACTGATTTTGGTTTAGTCAAAAATATCGATTATCTCGATCAGATCTTCTCGATGATACAGATGCTCATTGACTCTAATGAGGTAGTTAATGTCTTCCTGATGTCCGATAAATGTCTGTTCGAGTTCTCACAAAACGATATTGTAGTGCTAGAATTCTATGGTGGTGGTTTAGACTTTTGTTTCTCAATCGAGTTCTTACTGAAACTCTTTCACATCGTTCACGACCTTCTTCAAACCACGCTCTCCAACACTTCCAACTTTCACAAACAAGTTCTGTCCCTTTTAAGTAAATAATTTATTTCATTTAGATGACTAAAATTTGTACGAAACCATCCTTTAAGCGCAACAAATGTAAAATGAGTATGTACTAAACTGCATTATTATAATTGAATACAAAAAAAGAGACCATCCACATTGAGCTGGTTACGCCACTGATTTCAACTTACTTTTCACACAAACTGATACTCAGTATTAAAAATATACTGTAGTAGCCAGATTTAAATAATTACACATATTCTTTCTAGTATTATTTATTGTGTACTTAAATCAAAATAACTTCTACTTAAATTTAATCTTAAACAAATTAAATGCGTAGTATGGCTACCAACAGAAAAAACACACATTCATACATAACACTAAAAATAGTGTTAATATTTTGTTGGCTACCCTTGGTTCATCTCTATAAACGGCGGGGCATAGATTCAACGAGATGCAGCAACTGTCATTTGAAATTAAATTCACGACTCTTCAATTGCCAGTAACCAGAATTTATCTAAATTTGATTATTTTTGGTGTTTTAATCGAGATTTCATTCATGTTGTTCCATATGTTTTCAATTGGAGTTATATCCGGATATTGAGTTAGTTATTAAGAACTTCAACTTGATTTTCTTTTAAACAGTTTTGAATAACTTGCACTCATGATTACAATCATTATCATACATAAAACTATATAATCTCTCATAATTTCTCTATATATGAAACGGCGCAGTTCATCAATAATTTTTTGTAATGGTCCTTTACCATGTCAAGAAAAGGAACCCCATATCATAATGTTTTCTCTACAGTGGTTCATAGTTTCTTTAGTCGCATGTAGGGTGTACATTTTTATTTGGAGGACAATGAATGTATTGTTTACAAAGTATTCTAGGCCAATATTCTCGAGGATAATTATTTTTGTGCAAATTTTAGTCTTTTTCGAATATTCTTTTTTGATACCAATGGTTTCTTTACTGAAATACATCCTTGCAAGTTTTGTTCATTCAGTTGACGTCTCATTGTTTTACCAGACACACTGATATTGTATGACTCAATTAATTAAGTTCGTATTTGTCTAGAAGACAAGAAAGGATTTCGTTTATTGATTCTTTCACTTTGTGTGTCTATAAAAGGAGTTGTTTTTTTATTAGGACATTTTCTTATTGTATTTTTAATTGAGTTTATATTTGTTGATAACATTGTAAAACATATTTGATAGTATCATAAGGTTTATTTATGTTAGCAATATTTCATGTTAATTATTATATCCCTCTCCTCTGGAGTGCAATGCTTCTTTCTTCCTACTGAATATGAGTTATTCAATGAAATAATATAAATCCTTCTATAAATAAATTCTTATTATTAAGAGTATTGTTAAACAGCGCTATGAAACGTAAATATATGTGGCAAACCAAATAAGACTCATATGTACGTTGAAATTTTTGAATTATTTCAATTTTCATGAAATTTTGATTTTAAATGTATAATAATATGTGGTTGAAAATAGTGTAACCATAATAATGTTAAAATGTATATTTTTGTTCTTCTAATATTGAAAAATAACTGTTTCCTCTTTATTTAAAGTTCTACACACTAGCTTCTATTTCGAAAGACTGTGATGAGTCTTTCGGTAACATAAGGAAGACAGAAAACTGATTGGCATATAATTTTACGGAAATTTCTTGCCCTTACCGGTCTCGTAAATCATAATAACAACTGCTTTCTTCCACTATTCTTTTTTTTCATTAATATTAAACAAGAAGGATATGCCTGAAAATTTCTTATTGCATCTGCAATCATCTAAATTTCATTTGATTTTGTTACTTCTTATGCATCAAATTGAATTTATTTATATTCATTACTGAGTCTCCGTCCCTTCTTCATCCATGACTGTAACTGGCAGAAAAATCTGTATTATTTAATTCTGCCTTATCTGATTTCTAAATCTTCGCAGCTTACGATTTCCTCTAATTAAATCTATAAGTCACTGTGAAGTATAATTGTTTTCTCCTAGTTAATGAAACCGTACTGCACTTATGGTAATCCAATGAATAGTTTTGAAACAACGACATCTAAATCTTCACACGACGAAATTTAGACAACATTTGGTAGATAATTATTTACTAAGCATACTAAATCCAATCTGTCTTCATCTTGGCTCATACACGAAATCTCTCACCAGTGCCTAAATTGAGTTTTACTGGATTGTGATCTGATGTACCATTTATCTAACGATCAAAAAATATTTTATGAGTAAGCTTAGCTAAATGCTATCTAAAAGGACAATATGAAATTAAAATTTTAAATAAGTAAATACAGAAGTACAGAAATTTATTTTCATATTTTTCTGTCCACTCTTTCGGAAAAAGTTGCGTTTTGGCAAAAATTAAGTAAATTCTATATTAAACGCAAATGCAACATTGTACAAATTTTGAACAGTAAATTACTATCCATATAATATTAAACAGTGCCGTGAGACAATGTGAAACATATGAGGGGCTTTACAAACTCCACTAACTGATGTTTTGGAACAGGTGTGTTTTGAATTTATATGAGGGGTTAGATGTGCGGTCATTTGTATTAATTTTCTAATACCAGCTCAGTAATTGAAGAGTCTTTTTTTAAAATACTATAAATAATAAAACAGTAATTTAACTTACAATATCAGGAACTTAAAATTATAATTATAATTTTTAAATAACGTAAAAATATTATTGTAACTGACTGAGTGTAACTTATTATTATTGTTATTATTAATGTTGGGTAATGTAACTGTCTATATTAATTATTAAATTGTTGAATACAACAAATCAATATAATTTAATGGAATAAAGTAACAAAGAGCTATAAGTATCTATAATTAAATTCTAATTATAATGTTGATTCAAATTCAAACAAATTTCATCTAACTAATATAAATAATATGTTTAATTACAATGTCATACATAGTTCTCTCTATTAAAAATTGTCGTTGCAGTAAACATGTGAAATTATTAATTTTTTTACGTTTTAAATTTTATATTAAATTTTTTAAAATAGACAACTATCGAGTTTTTTTTACAATTTAGAACAGTATTGTTCCATGGAGAAGATTATCTTCAGTTAACTTCATATTACAGAATAATACCGAATTTATGTATTATAATAATAATTGAATAAAAATTATAATTAATATTTATATTAAAAAGTGTGATATAACATGATTTTAAATAAATATGTATGAAGACTAATTCAAAAACATTTTTACCAAAGTAACACGATAATAAAAATTTTATTATTATGAATAATTAAAGCAGTTATATTTTCTTAAAATATAATACTGTCGCCTTAAAGTTGACCAATTATGACCGCTTTCACGAAAAAATAAATGGTGATTTTAACATAGTAACATTTCGTCAAAATCCATTAGTGACATTTGAATAACGTACTTAAACTCGGTTAAAGTTTATACAAGATTACTTGAAATTTGATAAACTAAGTTCCAACAATAATTTCGTTTCATTATTATTCAAGTCTGATATCTTACATAACTATCGATAACTTTGTGTAATTTACTCTATTGTTGTTAACGTTACAATACAATATCATTTTGTAACAATTGCAATTATCGAAGACGCATTATATAATTTCCATAACGATGTTTTAGTTGATACGGGACAATTGTCTGATTGATTGTTTCGAGTTTATGTCACCTGCATCTCATTCAAACTTTCTACGGGATTTTTGTTTAGTGGCTTAATTAACTTTCGTGATACGAAATGTATGAACAATTCTCTGCTTTAATAACAGATAATGTTTTAAACCTTTCAGAAAACGACTTTCTATCTCTTTGAAAATCATAAACACCCATTTGATGATGTAGAAAGTATAATGTTCAGTTAGGTTTAACGTTTTAATTAAATATAAATTAAACTACATCAGTTAATTAGTAATTACGTACATGAAAAATATGCCACATCTTTAGAAAAAATATTACTAAATTAAAGGTAACTTGAACTACATTTATATATACAATTAAGGTTTTATTCTATTTCATTTAATTTTTAATATGGATATAATATCAATTATACAGTTGGACTTTGAAGTGCATTTTAAGCGACTTAAAATAAGTAATATGTGTTCCTTAATATAGGCAACCCTGTGTCTTATTTAAGAAGAAACAAATGTTCTTATTTTAGATATAAGATAAGTAAGATAATAAAAGAGAATTATTAGAAAAATATTATATTTACAATAATAATGTTAGTATTAAGTAATTTTAACTTATGAATCAACAATATTTAATAAATATTTTATGACGATGATATTAAGAATATTATATATAATAATTATTAAAAATCTAAGAAGTAAATAAAATAAAAATTGAAAGAATATTGCAATATATGTTAATTTAGGACTTGGGGTAGTTTGTATAAATTTTAACTTATAAAGATACAATATTTCGTAGAAAATATTATAACTTTTATATAATAAAGAAATATATAAAATGTGAAATAATAATTAATAATGATGAGGAATGAAAAAATTTATTGTACTTACAATTAATAAGTAAATAATAATTTTTAAAAGAATTTATTGAGATTGTTTGAGAAAGAATATTTATTGAAATTAGTAAAACTGTTCATTTTTCTATTAAATAAAAAATGAAAAAAGATTTTCAGAAAAATATTAAAAGTATTAGTTTTAAAAATCATTTGGAGAAGTATATTAAATTTTATATTATAAAAAAATATTTGGTTAGCTTGAACTATTTTTATTGAATAATTTCGATTAGAAATATTTTCTTAATAAAATAAGTATACAATAATTTTAAAAAAATGGACAGAGGTTAATAATTATTAAAAGAAGAAGAAAGTTCAATGTGAAAAAGAAAATTTCGTTAAATTAGTAAAGCTGTTCATTTTTGCCTTAACAAAAAAAACTAATATGTGATAATTTGGTTGAAACATAAATGAAACACAGAGTATTTACCCTTTAATGATATTAAGTTAATACCATAATTCATTTGATTATCATGAACACACAGTCCACTAAAATTTTCAGAACTCCCAAAACAGATCCGAGGCAAACTAAAGTAATAAAATAAAGCCGCTAATTTATTGGAAAACTTTGGGGAACATGTTTTTAACGCTGGTACCAGTTATAAACCGAAAGTTTTCCATATGGCCGGCCGAGCTAATACGGCCCTGTTATCACTGGATGGAAGTTAATTATTGAAAATCAGTTTCCGGCAAACAACTTTTGGACTTGCTAATAAAGCAACAAAACGTTGAAGGTAAAGTTTCCCTATGGTAAATAAATTATGAAAACTAAGAAAACTATGGCGCGGACAAAATTAAACTTTTCCTGTGCAACTTGTCTGAAATAATTTTGAATATTTTATTCAGTTTAACTACATCTATCAATTGCATAACAGGTAAAGTGTATTATTTCAGACAATTCCTTCAATTAATTGTGGTCACTACGAATTATATTAATTTTCCAATTTTATAATGCTGAACCAAATTAATCTGTCAGTAAAATTGGTTCAGCTGTTGAAACTAAACTAAATATTTACATTTTCAGTACAAATCCGAATAATTTGATAATAAGCAAATAATAACACTGAAATTACACACAGTGTCAACGTGTATGTTAGTGATGTAAAGTATAATTGATCTTTCGATTGCGATGATGTCGCAGTATTGTATATGGCTAAAAATACTAATAAATAAAATAAATTGCATTGGAAAATAAAATTTATTAACACACTTTAATGAGTATATATTTATTTTTACGCTTCAAACGACATATCTGATTAAATTAAATTAAAATTAAAAAAGCCAGACATCATCTAGTATATACTTTTTTTGTTATTATACAATTGTACAAAAAATACAGGAAATTGATGCTTCGATATTATATTGCCATTGTTGTACGTGGCAACAGTCGTGAAATTGAAATGATGTTTGTTATTTAACTTAATTAAAACCACTTATTATATTCGTAATATAAATATTATAAGTGTTATTATGTAATATAAATAAGAAATTATATCATTTTTGGGCTAATAATAATTACGTCATTTATCCACCGATTTCTACTATAAAGTAGTTACTTTTTTAATAATTTAATATTTTAATTTATTCGTTATCTTATCTTATATACCAATACGATTTGTCATGACAAAAATTTAATGTGTTTTTAGTTTGTGAAAATTGGTGCTCATAAAATACAAAATGAGTGAATTCTAGAACGGTTTTTGAAAATATTTGAATATTGAATAACTATATAAAAATATATTTAATATATATTTAGTTTATAACTTATAACTTTTCAATCGAATAAGTTGTCAACCTCGAATAAAAACCATGTAAAATGTTGTCATTCTAACTCAATTTTTCAAGTTGACATGTGGCTAATTGTCCAGTACTATATGGACACTCTTAACCTTTTGTCTTGTGCTACCTCATTTGAAATCTAACGTGTCACAGAAAAATATGTATACAGGAAAGTATTTATAATGATCTAACATTTAGGATAATTGCTTAAGATTTCATTAGTTCTAAGAGCCATTACATTACATACGCATGTATCAACCCGGCCACTGACTATAGACGATATATAAACTACATTTAAAGGCACCCTACGCTATACTATCCAATTTAATAGAAGGTAGAATGACTATAAGAACTAATTTTCTGTGTATCATATTTAATAAAAAGTTGTACGAAAGGTTTATAATTTTACATAATAATAATTTTCATACACTCTCGTATAAAGTTAATATTTATTAAAAAATCAATACTTAATTAAATGAATAGCAAAAATTAAATTATATTACTTATTTATTTGCTAATATCATATTTTAAAATTATTTTACTCTAATTTTTAAAATTTTATTTGTACAAATATTATATATAAATTTAGTTACTATTTTAAATCTTAAACTGATATTAAATTAATCAAGGACTTAAATCTTAAAAAATATTAGAATTACAAATTCATTCAATTCATACAAAAGTACATTTTATTTCATATGACAAAAATGAAATATTATTATTATTTATTTAATATTTTTCTTATTAAATCTATAAAAGATCAATATTTATTTTGAGTAAAATACTCTCATAAACTCATTGTTTTTTTCTAATATAAGTTAGTTCTTTTTTATTTCTACAAGGTACTTAATATAATATATTGAACACTGAAAAAGTATTATATTTATTTATTTATTTGCAGCATTAATAAATAATGAGTTAAATTAGAGAGTAAATCCTAAAAATAATTTTTATTAAAGGTGTAAAATATAAGAATTACTGGTTAAAAATAAGTTCTTATATATGGATCAATTTATAATTTTGATGCCGTTTTCTTTCGTGAAATAAAATCGATTTAAAAATTGTAATTTTGGAACTGTATGGCGCCCAACCAGCAATTTGGTTATATAATATATACAGTGTGATCTTCATAACTTTGTAATAATCAATAGTTAAAAGATATACAAGAAATAATTGTTGGATGCTACAAATTTGTTTTCTGTGTTACCTGGCAGGGAGTTTTTCAAAAAAATTAATTAAAATATTTTTGAAGTTTCTTCACTGTAGATCTTTTGAGCCAGTATACATAAAATACGGAAAATAAATAAAAAATATATTGAAGTGTTTTCATCTTAAATAGATCATGCTGAATATAACTAAAATTTTTAGTTTCATTACAAAAATTATTAATTTATTTTGACATTGTGATACTATTATAACATTATTTTTTAAATTTATTACCTTATCGAATTTTTCAATAAAAATTTATTAACAAAAACGTTGAAAACGCTACATTAAAGTAAATATGTCAAATAATTATGAAGAAAAACTTCCAAAGCATACCTTGCATACGAAATAAATAATTAAAAAACATAAGTCACTAACATTTTATATTTGTATTTTAATTAATAAATATAAAAGATGTTGATTTACAAAACACATATTTATTATTGTTTAAATTAAAGCAAATAAATATTTCATATTTTGACAATATGCGTTTTAATTTGAAACATTTAAAAAACAAAATAAAATACTTATAATATATTAAGGTTAGTTTTTTAATTTTTTAGACGTGTTTTGGCATAAAATATTTAAAATAAAAAATTTAATCGAAAATATTTTTGGAATTAACCACAATAAATGTTAATGGAAAAAATGTGTGCGAGTACGTTTAATTTAAAAATAAAATAGGGAAAAAGTTCGCAGCAGTGTTAGTAAAAATATAGCAACATATTTTAAAAATAAATGTAGTGTTTTTGAGATGAATAAGCTCTTTAAAAAGTGAACAATACAGACACTTAAACAGCTATTTTCTTTTTAATCGTCCACTTACTTTGCATAATGAAGTATGCACTCAGCCACCCTTCACATCAGTTATTAACTGGAAACACACAATCACATCCCATAACCAAGAACACCCTCAGTTGGGTACGTATCGAGCGCGTGCTACGTCGAAAAACTGGGGGAAATGCCGAACTTTTCCCCACAACTGTAGGATTCACACTGAAAGCCCGCTCGGCACATCGGACGGCCCCACGTAATTCACTTGCGCAACGCATTTTGGACCTTCTCCCTTTTACACAATTACTAGAACTCACCCCCCTCAAATATTGAGTGAGTGTTATAATTTTATTCATATTCCGTTTGTCTCTCCCGGTCCTCCGAAGGGAAGTCCGTTCGTGTGTTAAATTAAGTTGGATGCTGAATCACACGGGAAGTTTCCGTTCAGACGTGGGTTTTAATTTTGAAAACAGTTTTCCCAGATTCTAGTGACACAATTCTAAACAACAAGGTTGTTAATTGTCTACGGTTGGTGTAATAATTTTCCTTCCTTCAAAGAGCGGAAAATAACAAATTTAACCACATTATGTAAAGTAGTTTCATGTTAAGCAAGTTGAAATTAAAACTTGCGCATCCACCAAACAATGAACTTATGTATAAGTTGATAAATTTTTTGTGTACTAATTTGATTTGATTTCTTATTCAGTTAAAAAGAAAAATAATTATTATAACAAAAATATTTAAGTAATTAACTCTATCAATGTGCTAATGGCGGATAAAACTAGCGCATTCATCATTTTTAAATTTGTAAATAAAAATTAATAATGCATTATTTGATTGTTTTATGTGTAGTATAAAAAATAATTTGTTGAAAATCAAAATTTGTATTCTAATATGTTTTAAATATATAAATATATTTAAATAAATATATATTATTTATTTTATGAATTACTTAGATTAACTTAAAAATTAAATATTTGAAAATTTTATACTATTGTGTGTAATATTTTTATGTTTAAAAACTTTCAAACATTCTGAGAACATAAAAAACGATTCAAAATATTTTATATAATTATATTATATAAAATATAATATAATATATAATTTTATTTTTGTTAATATTACAAATATTTAACGAACCAATATATATAGGGTAAATTTTTAGACATGAAAATTGAAAAAAATCATACTAGCAAATTTTTTATAATGTATAATACTACTGCATTAAGACCTCCTGAAATGGGTATATACCATATTTTAATAAATGCGAATTTATAATTCTGTGTAAAAATTAAAAATCATATTGTTTTTATGAATTTATTTTGTTAATCAATTGGTCTATGGCATTATCCAGTCCACTGTCTATTCAACGCATTTATTATATGGTATCTTTTTAGGATTCTGGTTTTCTTTCTCAATTGTCACGATCTTAACGAAAATTTGATATTTAAGCGTATGATAAGATAAATATGGTATATAACTATTATAGTACTATCAGTATAATATTCCGATATTGTTAAAAAATAAGATAATTTGTGCTATTTTTGACAGTTTATCCTATAAAGTAACTAAAATAATAACTTCATAAGAAGAATATGATTTTTCATTATAGAATGCATAATTTTTGTATGTATTTTGGTATATAACCATTTCAAAATGTGCTAATCCGGTGGTAGTTAGATTTCCTATAAAAATTTTCTTCAATATTTATGGTTTTGGGCCAAAAAATGTGACATTTTATCTAAGTACATATTTTCATGCTTAACAATTGAAAAAAAGTAAAATCGGACAAAAAATATAAATTTTATGAAGGGGTCTTTCAAATGGGTCATACTGTATGTAACTTTTACTAAATTTTAAATATACAATAGTTTTAATTTTTCATACAGTTATAATATTTAATCAGTAAAATATCTTTACTATTTTACATCAATAAACACAAATTTATAAAATTACGGACAAATAACTAATTACTAATTGAATAATTTACTGTTCTAGGAAATTAACCCTCTACAACAATAACAACTGATTAATATTTTCTGAAATTGGGAAATATGAAGGTATTAATTGAATGTGTGTGTGAAAAAAATGTGTTTGATTTCGAATTATCCTAATATAAAAATTATATAATATAAAAATAATTTATTTGATACTGGGTATTTTCATTTCTATTTTGAATTGTAGCCTCACACTGCCCGTTCATATTAAAAATCACCGTCCGAATTTCGTTGTGATCCAGATTATCTCTAATTTCAACAAGAAAGTGCTCCACTTCCCGTAACTTCTTGGGACGGATTGAATTATCCCTTTTTTGAATTTTGAAGCACGTGGTCTAGTATTATCCTGCATTAGAAAAAAATTAGGCTAATATAAGGAGCAAAATGTTACACTCAGCATTAAAGTTGCCATTATTAACACAACTAAATCGTTACGTGTCGTTTAGCCCGTTTCTGCGATAATCCACGGTTGATACCTCCTCGAGCAGGAACACGGTGTTTTAAATTATCTTTCCTAAGACATGGTCGAATTGATTTAATACTTATTCGAAAAGCTTCTACGTTTTCTAACTGAGACTAAAACATTATCAAATTGTTGCCTTAAATTTAAAGCCTCAAAAAAAGATCTTATGCAGGTATAAGATATACCAAACCTTTCGGCTATCCTGCGGCATCTCCAACCATGTTCCATTAACAAAATAGTTTGAGCATACTCATAATGAATTAAATTTCTAGACTGACGTTGCGTATTTACAACATAGGAATATTAAAATGATAATGATATTGATTACCTGCTAGTATCAACGAAACAACGATAGTTTAACATATTTTACTAAATTACCAGAATGTATGTTCTTAGTGATACAGAAAATAGTATTTTGTGTTCAAATTTAATTTATCTTTAATGCTTAGTTCGAGGTAAATGATTGAAAAGAAATTCAGGCAAAAATATGTAATACCACATATTGATCAGTTTCATTTTTTTTAAACTAATAATGAGTTGAACCTCCATGATGAACCAGCATTACTTTGGCATTGATCTAACAAATCTAATAAATTTGTTGTGTTGTGTTGTGATATCCATCCCATACGTATTCAGTTGGTGATAGATCAGGAGTTCTTGCTGGTACTGGTAAAGAATTTACATCAGAATTTTGAAAACACTCCAAAGTAACCCTCGCAATATGAGATCAAGTATTATCCTGCTTGAACATGGGTTTGAAAGGTCTTAAGGTAAGGCATAAAATGGAGTTCCACAATTTTCTGGACGTATTGTCATGAATCTAATGAAAATTAATAGTTAGGTCAGGTTAACATACAAGAATTTCAAATAATAATACTACCAAAAAATTGTAAGTTTCACATTTCTCGTGATGCCTTCTGACATGTATAAGACCATCATGCCTGGCCAGATAATATCGGAACTTATCACCGAAGACGTCTTCATTCTATTTTTTATCTCAAAAACGTCGTTCTCTAAGTCCAAGGATTTAACATACTAAGAAACCCTTTTGTAGAGAATTGATTGGTAGGTAATTGATCCATTTGGTCACAAAGTGATATCGTAGACCTAAAAGTTCTAAGGCGACGATTTTGACGTTCGTTTGTCGCTCAACGTCTTCTTGAATTTTTAGCACGTCGCTCATGACCTACTTCAGACCAAGCTCTTCAACAATTTCATAGAGTATTTCGACTCCGGTTCATATGACTTCCATAAACGAAAATTCTACCGTTTTCCGCCCTCTATCAAATTCACTTGGATAACTAAAATTTGCAAATGAATACTGTGTCTGCATTGTACGCATTTATCACCCATACAAAAAAAGGTGTCCTACAGAAACACTTACCCTAACATGAACACCTCAAAATTTTGATAAAATGGAACCACTCGAGATTATTAATTTAACATAATAAATCATTTATAATTAAAAAGAAGTTTAAAAAACTTAACAATTTAAGGAATATATTATATCTAAAAACCGGCGCCTCCGCCATTTTTATTAGGACGATATCTTCTAAACAGTAAGAGTTATGAAAAAATTGTAAGATACTTTTTTGTAGAGCGTTGAATTTATTACAACAAATATAAATAGAAATTTTCTGTACGATCAAGTAATGACGAGATATGAATTTTACTATATGGGATTGAAGAAAAAATGGAAAACTGAGATGAAGCAAGCAAGGAACCAGAGTCGGAAGTTAAAAAAATAGATTTTTTTATATTATTATTTATTATATATTATTTATAATATACTATATATAAGGTGTCAACGAATTCATTAAACAGGGCATAATTCAAAATGAAATCTGGTAAATGGTATGGGGAGAGGAGAGTTTTCGCCTATTTTTCACTTTTCGGTCACATCCGGTTTCACCGTAAATGGTTCCGTTTTCGAATTTTTTACTCGGTATATTTTTATATTTTTGATTTCTGAAACAATTCTCGATCAGGCAGTGGCATTTAAAAAAATTTCACTGTGGCATTTAAAAATTTTTTGTCAAATATATGCGAAAACCTTCTTCTCTTAATAAACACAAATTTAGAAACGTTTTGTAAAAAAAATGTGTGAGCATACAATAAATTTTTAGTAAAGCAATAAATTTTGATCACAATTTATATTTGTTTCCAGAAAATATGTAATTCCCAATTCATTTCAGTTTAATATGACTGTTGGGAAAATGGACAAAGTTCAACTTATTTTATTGTTACATTAAATATATGGGTCGCGTACTGAAACCAATACTGTCAATAAAAACGCCGCAGAGAATATATATGACATGTCTCTCACAATAAGCACGAGAAAAGAAAACTGCGCTGTAAAATTTATGAGTGAGGAAAATAGGTTTTTTTTTTTTTTAATTTATCGCAGTTCTTAAAGTTTTCTAAATATTAATTTGTAGTCATAATTTAAATAGTAAGTTTGGATAGTCATTAACTCGTACATACTAACTATTATCTAAGTACGTGTTGAAGGACAAAACTGGTATAGAATTTTAATACCTAAGGTTGCCTAAGTTAGTTGTTGTAAAGTGTAAACGTGCGTATAAATGTGATTCGAGTTATAAACTTTTACATGTGAGAGTTGTTGTCTACATGATGTCAACCATCAGAGTGACTACGGAAAATATGCCTCTGAAAATCTGAAACAATATTAAGCTACAATCTAATATACAATATGTTGCAATAAAAAACATAAATAAATTCAATTACATTTAATTAAAAAACCTGTTATGTAAATAAGAAACAAACTTTATTGACCCTTCAAAATAATTTTCATATTAATTAATGAATTAATATCAATTAAAATTAATTTTTAAACGGTTTTATATTATTTTGACATATAATAAATGGCGTCATAATTAAACATCATATTCATAGTTTCAAAATATTGCGATTTAATCAAATTGACATATTCAAATATTAATAATAATTAAGACACAGTGGTCGAATTTTAATGAATATTTAATATTCATATTATATATATTTTTTTCAATTGTAAACCATGAAAAAAAATTTCTACGTATAAACATTGTTACATTTAGGCACAAAACCAAAACCTACTGAATAACTTTTATCATCATATTCTTCTTATGAACAATAAATAATAATAAAATAGAAATTTTCATACTTTACATACTTTACAATCGAAATAAAATGTCAAAATCGAACAAACAATGCAAATTTTGGGGGTTTCCCTATTTCAAATTGGCCACATTAGACCTATTATTAAAAATTAAATTTCTTGCGACGCCCTCTAAAAACCTTCCTTTTGATGAGAAAATATAAGGAATTTTCATAACAACACGTGACTCAAAAAGATTCTTTTTAAAAATGTCTTAATAAATATGTATATATTTGATATTTTAAAATTATTGATGATGGAACATCGTTATTATTACTATTTTAAAATAAAAATATAAAGTTTGAAATTATATTTAGTTTTTTAATGGGTTAATTTTTATTCCATGAGCAGATTTTGTAAAATATTTATGTACAATTTTGGACGAAATTTGTCATAGAATTTGAATATTCGGAAAGTTGACGTAAGCACTACAGCCAAGCTGAAAATATTTTGTCATTATCTTTGTCATTAAGTTGAATGGGTCATCAACGTGGGGATATGCTGTAAGGTCACATATCCACAGATTAACATCATTGGTAAATAAATTCGTTAGGTATGCCGCGGGTGATCAGTGGTTAGTGTGCAAATTCAGTAGGATTTGGGGTTGACACCGAAGAGGAGAAAATAATTGAGAAATACTATCAAAAACTAGACGGCAATTTATGGAGAACCATTTTTAAAGAGATGCCATTTGAAATACATTAACATTCTGAAAAATATATGGGATGTACACTTAAGGGTTTGAAGGTTTTTGCTATACTTTTTGTGTCACAATTAGCCCCCCAAACTTGATGAGTTTTTTGATTTTCTTGAAAGGTTCTTTCCCAGCCTCGCAGTACGTTTTAAATAGACTACCTTTTATGTTTTGACATGACAAACCGGAAGTACATCCTTGATACCAAGAAGTAAAAGAGTTACAACGGTTTTAAACTATACTGTGTGGATGGAGGTGCTCACTTCATATTAAGACAAAATATTCACAATTTAATTTCTTAAATTAAAAAACCTCTTTCCATCAAATTTTGCTTATAAATATCGATTTAAATAAAAGATATTTAATAAATTTTTATATTTGACCAATTCCGTTGATATTAACTTTGGAATAAGTTAATAATAAGTTAAATCCCAATAACTTCGGGCCATTAATAGAATATTTAATTAAACCTATTAATTATGTATCCTGTAAATTTACGAGAATGTAGATCATAAAATTTATAGAATGAAACTTAAATAGCAAAAAATACTGAACTCTTATGCGAAAGTAAGTCGAAAAAAGAAATAGAAAAAGTGATTGTAAAGTTTCGCTCCACGAAATCAGAAATAACCGATAAAAGCTACTTGTAGTTGCTATCAATTTCACACTTCATTTTATGTCATCTTGTAAATTTTTTAATGTAAGGATGTCAGTTGGTGACGACGGCGTCTCAAATTTCAAGTTGTTACAGGTGTTGTTTGCTATTCATTCCTTGTTTATCCCCAAGAAGAGTATCTTAAATATTTAAAATTCACGACAATACTTAAATAACCTTTCAACTTAATTTCATCGTAAAATATAAAAATATTGTATAAGTGTGTAATAAGAAGATTAATTAATTGAATGTGTAAAAAGAGCTGAACGTATTTACTGTAATCATTTATCGGGAGAGCGACGCAGTCCGACATTTTTTATTTCACATTATAGGAACTTTCCGAGAAATGGAAAGTGTTCAAACGGAAAATGCGTTGATGGAAAATTACACGCAGTTAGAAGGTTTGGAATGGAAAATTCCATTACATTTATATAACTGATATGGAGATCGCTGGACCAGTGGGAAAATTTACCGGATGTATCATCTCAATATACTATGTTCTAACATTTGAAAAAAGATTAGCAGAATATTAACACGTATCTCGTAGAGAACGCGTAGTTTTGTGGAGACAGTCAAGTGAGAGTATTTTATATTTTACAACCTTCCACCGTTGATGATTTAAACACCTGTTTTCAGGAATAATTTTGTTTTCCAATTTTAGAAATGAAATTATTTTACTTTTGACTGTCGAAAGATCCAACTGTTTAAATTATCACTGAGCCTTAATTCATTCAATAGAAAGATATTTTTATTCTCAATTCAATGCTATTTTGTTGGAAAAAACTAATGAATATTTACAGTTACAGTTAAAAGTACTTCATTTAATGTATTCGAAAAAGTGTTCAATGTTTATTTAAAAAAATTGATATTCCTAGAAATATTTGGTATTATAGGTCACACAAGAGAATAATCTCGTTTACTTTTGAAACCTCTCTGCCAGTTTTTTACAATCTCTTTGAATTTACAAAACAACCACAAATTAAAGAAAAATATATTGAAACGCAAAAAAATTAAAAGAAAAAGCAATAAAAATTTGGTACAAAATTAAAAACTAGATGATATAGAATTAGGGCAATATATTAAAAGGTTGTTTCTTTTATACTGTTTGAAAAAAATATAAAATTAATGACATTTTTTTTTACAAAAATACCTTCAACAATAGTGTGTAGTTCAGTCGAATACCATCTGAAATATAAAACCCTGAAGGGTTCAAGGAATTTGCAAGAATGATCTGCAAAGATCGTTGGTTATCTGCATTCCATCTATACCACGCCAGATTATAGGCATAATAAAATACCTTTTCAGTCTAAAAAGAATACATCGAAATTATCTATAAAAATATTTAACACACTTACTTCATTTTCATACATTTGTGCGCTAAATACGTAAATAACTAAAATATGTACATAAACAAGTAGAAACAATAATTTGTGAATAAATTCCATATTATTAACAGTCTGAAATCAAATTTTCATTATAAATTCCATCTAATTATTTTTATAAGCATACCTTGGGAAAAATTATACCTATCAAAAGAGCTAAAGCAACTCCTGTACTTACTATCGAATATGGTAAAATATTTGCTTGTATTGCCTTTCGAAAGTTGTGGGATAAACTAAAAATATCAGATTTATTATTGATTGTACCGGTTTACTGCAGAAATATAGAAACATTTTACATATTTTTAGTGTAATTCAAGGTAAGAAAATCATTTTTTTTAATTATTTTGAACATTCACGTATAATAGGATATTTTTGATTTTATTTAAAAGAATACACGATTAGCTCAATGGAGAATAATAAGAAGCAAAGATGGAGAATGATTTAGAAATATGGGTACATTACGCATCCAGTGGTAACTAATACGTTTCGATAGGAAGAAAAGTTTTTCTTCATTTTCAAGCATTTTAGCCAGCTGAGTAATTATTTTCAAACTAATAATTCCACTATCCCAAATTTAAATTTTTAATTGCAAGGGAAAATAAGATCAGAGAAGAAATGAAACTGTTATGATAAAAATATAAAAATAAACGAATATTTAAATTAACTATCATCTCTCTATATGATTCATTAATTTGCACTGTGTAAAATCTTTATCTTGATACCAAGTCTTTCTGGAATTTCGTTTACCAAAAACAAGGCACTACTAATACTAGTCCTCAAGATATCGTGGATCAATTTGCTCATGAATTTGGTACCGTATTTATTGCCTAGTCTGATTGTCGCGATGATTCTGCGTTTTCTAATCATCAATGTGTTCAGCTCAATGAAGTGAGTGAGTCTGACATAATAAATAGTATCGACAAGTTGGCCAACAAAAAAACTGCAGGGGATGATCAGATATCATCATTTTTGATCAAGGATTGCAAATTTACGTTTTTAAAACCATTAAAAATTATTTTCAATTTGTCTCTGAAAACTAATACCTTCCCATCTATATGGAAAACTGCCAAAATTACTTGAGTATATATTAAGTAATTTCTCTAAAATATTTGAGCAGGTGTTATATTCTGTCATTTATCAAAGTATTCCTTATAAAATTTCCCCTAATTGGCACTAATTTTATATGTATGATTTATGATATAAGTTCGTCAATAGATAGTACAAGTCAAATGGACGTCATTTATACAGAATTTTCATTCGATATCATTGACCATGCTATACTGTCGAACAAACTTGATATTTTTGGTCTCAGTGACAGTCTTATTAATTTAATTGAGAGTTATGTGCGAAACAGAACTTGTTACGTCAACTATACTGGATTTAGATCTCACACTTACACTGCATTTTGTAGCGTACCGCAGAGATCTAACTTGGAACCCCTATTATTTCTTTTATTCATTAATGACTTGTTGAGTTTTTATGCTGTAGTCTAGCCTATGCTGTTGATCCGAAGCTATATTATCAAGTCGATAGTATTGTACAAGATCTTACTCTACAAAGTGATATTGACACTTGTGGCATGGTGTCGGAACAATAATCTCCAGCTAAATGTGAAAAAATGCTTTATTGTAAGGCTGGTAGGAAGGATTGCTGTAAAGACATAGGCGTTTTCTTTGATAACTAATTAACTTTTCTGTCGCAAATAAAGTTTCTACATCAGCTTTCAAGATCTTTTACTACGAAACTGCATATCGCTAAATTCTCAAATTGCATTTCAGTTTCTGTTTTCTGCACTAGCACGAAGCGAATTAGAGTATTGCAGTATTGTTTGGAATCCTATTTACATTTGCCATCAAATTAGCCTGGAATCTATTCAACAACGATACCTTTCGAGGTTTCGTAAGAACAATGTATACCCTCCTCGTAACACCGATCACAATCTATTGCTACAAGAACATTCCATGGTTTCACTAAGTAAGAAGAGAACAAACGTCAGCAAAGTTTCTTCTCAATATATTACATTGCAAAATTGATTGTTCTTATATACTAGCCAACATTGGATTTAACGTGTCAAAACTTAATTCAAGAAGTAGCGTTTCTCTCACCATACCAAGACATAGAATCAATGTTCTACTAAAATGCCCACTTTTTCAAATATGCTAACAAATATAACGATGTCATTAAATATGTCTTAGAATGAATACAAGCACTAGTATTTAAATATAACATCCATACAATTAAGCTACTGAGCAGAAATTCGGACCACTTGTGTTAAAATTAACATTTATTTAACCGTGATTAAAATGACACTTTTGTGTTCTTGCTGCAAAAATTTATTAAAAAATACAATTTTAATTTTTATGATTTAGTTCTAAAATAAACGTTTTTCAGGTTTTCAATAACGAGTATTTTCTTCTCTAGCGCTTATAACGGCTTGCATACGACGGGCCATGCTTCATATCAGGTTTTGAATAAATCCTTGTGGAAGATTGTCCTATTTCTGCGTCAATATTTGGCGAAGCTCTTTGGAATTGGTGCCGCCACATGTGTCCGTAATCGTTTTTTTTTACTTTATCCCAAACATGTTCCACAGGAATTAAATCTGGACTTCGAGCAGGCCAGACAAATCGTATGATTTGAGCCTCGTTAAGATATGTAGTAAGCAAGCGAGCAATGTCGCGCATTATCATGCATGAAAGTTGGGTTCCTTCCTAGAACCACTATAATCGATATTACATGGTCTTCTAGAACATCTATTAGGTATCTCTGCAGAGTAAACCACCATTCTCGATGAAGACTAACTCTGTACGAACATAATTTGCCATAACTGATCTTCCACTAAATGGAAGTCCCTCGGCAATACATGCCTGTGCATATCTCTCACTTGGTCTTCGCCGCACTCTAACACGTCTGTCCGAGCCCGTGGCACAAAAATTAGTTTCATCGGAGTACAATACCCGACTCCAATTCTGTGCTGTCCAATACAAATGTTTTCGTGCAAAATATTACCTGACAATCCGGTGTTCACTGCAAAGCGGAGGTTCTGTAGCTCTATCTCGGGGAGACAATCAGGCAGCATAAAGTCTTCACACACATTTCGCACCTCTTGTAGGTGACTTCGGAGGAAAAGTGCCTTCGGGGGAAAGTGTCTTAAAGCAGAGGAGACGATAAAACGATAATCTCTAACTGTAGTAGCCCTTCTTCGTCCTGATCCAGGTCTTGGATTGAACAGACCGGTCTCTTCATACCGCTGAAGCACTCGGATGCTGGAGAGATGACCATTCATGTACTGCAGTGTAAAGTAGATCGGCAAAACAAAAAAATAAAAATATATTCAGTGTTTTCGTTTCAGTCATTTTTTTCTGTAGAATTCGAAGGGACACCATCCCAACCTGAAAAAGCTGTTTTCAAGTGACCCGAATTTCGTGCCCACCAATGTATTTACTTTTGGCAGCTAACTTTTCACATTCTGTTTTTTGTATGAAAATATTTTCATTTTTTATCTGATCTTTATCTGTTAAGATTCTATTGAATGAGCTATAAATTAAAAATGTAAAACTTTGAATTCTGAAATTATTCATTGTTGAAAAAATTACTTAACTGGCGAAAGTGACATAAAATCAGTTGTAATGTGTATTGAATATTTCAATTAAAACTTACCCAATAATAGTAATGTGGTTTTCTACAAAATGTTTTATATGACGATTTATGATTTTTTGTTCATTTCGATTGTTATTATTCCATTTTGTATTACTTTTTACAAAACTGGTGCAAAACTGTTTCAAATAATCCACTTGCTTTAGTACGTACATAACGTACGTAAAAAACGTAATCACATCTAACATAGTTATAATCATAGATAAAAATAGACTAATTTTAAAGAAACATAAGAAAAGTTGATAGATATTTGAATGAAGATGTTGCTTTAAAAAATGAATTGCATAGCACACATTTTCCATAGACAAGGTGATCATAAAAAGGCCACAAATAGTCATTAAAACAAAAATATACACATATAATAATAAACATTTTCGAACTTTGGCTTCAAACTCCTTGCTCAGTGTATGTTCTTTATATACTATATCGTTCCAGACTTCTACACCAGATAATCTGTTACTTTCAAATTGCCACAGTATTCTAATAGCCATTAACACAAACTAAAATATTACGATTTTAAACATGCCTTTCTTATTTTTTTATTTACCTGAATTAAAAGTGTCAACATAACAGAATTTTGCAAGATGAACGCGACATTCCAATTTGCTATTGATAAAATAACTTGAAGGAAAATTATTGGCAACTGCATAATTATGACGACACAATTCATATACTTAGTTATTCTAGACATTCTAACGTAAATGCCAACAAACCATAACGTTTTTGAGGGAATCACTAAATGTAAAGAAAAAATACACAATATTTTACCTGACAATATATTTTTACTTACGTGATGCGCAAGTTTTTATAATAGATGGCAACATAATGCAGTCAGGGAACAATTTGTCTTTGTAATGAGATTAACAAAATGTAGAAACAGTTTTCTAATTTTTATAACGACTAAAATAATAAGTAATTCATTTATTACACCACAAAAAAATTACCAGGTATATATTGTAATTTTACAGAAGTGGTGAAAATAGAAAAGTTTAATGATAATTGTTAAATGTCGTGTTGGTACTAAAAAATAAATTTATTTAAAAATCTATATCGAATGGTTACCATTTTTTTAATTCTTACAAATGTAAAATGTTTGTTGTTATTTCTTTCAAAAAACTTCTGTTTATACGTACTTATGTCAAATTTTAATCTCTATTAGTTTAATTTTTATAACCAATAGCTGGTTTATATTATAATAAATAATTGTTGTGTATAATTGGCCATTTTATTGTCCAGTTTTTAAGTGATATAATGAATTAAATGATAGATAATAAATTGCAGGAAGATAATACAAATTCTATTTTTCTCATATTAGCTAGTATCTTTTTTGCAGTTTGTAATACCGCCAATTTGTAAACAAAAATTGGTATACGGTTTTTTTTTTTTATTGGGTCAAAAAGGGGAACATTTACAAGACGCCTTCTGGTGGAAGTCGAAGGCAGTGTCGGACTAACAATAAATTGCTGTATATTAACCAGCTGAGTGATAGTTACCTTATTAGAAATTATTATTTTAATTTTAGCTATTTTAAAATTTACGAATGATAATATCATAAATAAACTATGATTTAATAATAAAACTTATATTCAAAGTATTAAAAGAACCACAATTTATTACATTCTAAACTGCGAGGCATAGGCTTAAAATTAAATAAATAATAATATAATAAAATTGTACACTATTTCCTATTTTTTTTTATTATTTTAAGTTTTTATTATCTAAAGAAATAAATAACTAAATAAAAATACTCACGAAACGTTCATTCCATGTTTTACTTTTATCGCAATAAACCTAGTTCTAAGTGACTTTGTGATTAGTAAAAATATGCCTCGTCATAAATTAAGCCAAGAATAAGCCACTAGGTGACCTACAGGACATTTTCAATATTTAATAAAGTGTTATTGCTAGACTTGCGTCCAGGTTCAGAACACGGGAAATGTAGTTGAACAGCAAAGGACAGGCTGGCCTAGAGTTACCACCGCTCAAAATGACCAATATGTTACCTTAAGTCTGCCAAGGGAGCCGTTAATTTCAGGCAGAGCATTGTCCTAGCGACTTCATGATGCTACTGGTACCTTTGTTTCCACTCGAACCATCAGACGACGATTAGAAGCCTTCGGTTTGGTATCTCGGCGTCTTTTGAAAAGAATACTGTTGGATGACATCGTCGTCAAAGATTTGAACATGTTAATTGGAGGTACGAATGGTTTCCGGTACCGAACCGTCGAGTACGTGAATGGACAAGACCAGAGGTACCAAAAGTTCGAAGGTTGGTTCACCCATTTGGTGGTGGAGGTGTTATGATTTGGGCTGAAATCTGTTTTGGGAGAAGAACAGATCTTTACATTTGTCAGGGCAATATGACAAGTGATATTTACAGGCGGGACATTATTGAGCAAAAAATTTTCATGGCGCCATTAGGGATCACTTTTTTTTTCTTGACGATAATACTCGACCACACAGAATTGCAATTGTCGAAGAAAGTCTAAATTTGCCTGGAATTTCTCGTTTGGCCACCGTGCTCTCCAGACCTCAATTCCATGGATCATGCTTGGGACAAGCTACCAAGAAGGTTTATGAATCACGTACCACTTCCAGAGATTATTATGATATTATTACCACAATTATGGGAAGAAATAGCTCAAGATTATGTTAATAATTAAGTAGAGAGTATGCCCCGCACGTGTTAAGCAATAATTGAAGCCAACGGTGGACATATAACTTATTAAGGCAAAATAATATTTTTTTGTAAGGAAGTATTTTATTTTTTAAATATTTTTAGGTGTAAATAATAGATTTTTGTAAATTACTCTAATATGTGTTTAATTTAAAAAATAAATAATATCAAATTTTTATACTGATCACATTTTCTAAAATGTTAGATACATCTGAGAGTTTCTCATTACTATAACCATCTTCCGAAATCTCTCTCTTGTGATGCAGACTCTACATAATAACCTAACCAATTTTTTGATACAATTAATTTTTTGCTAGAAAATCATGAAGAAAAGTATGTTCAAAATACCAAAACCAACAAAACTTGCACTCACTTTAAACTAAGCGAATTTATTTTGTTTTGTTGTGTAATTGGGTACTAGAGATATTTTCTTTTTCCTACAGTGCTTTCATTCAGTTTCGATTAACAATACAACAATGTCTAAATTTAGTTCCTCTAGGTCCTTCGTCAACACATCACACGCAGATTAAACTTTCTAGGCTTTTAGAACATTTCGACATTTAATGCTAAGAAGAATGGGAAATTGTATCGCAGCAGAGGGAGGGTATTTCCATCACTTATTATAATTTTAACTATTCATTAATTAATCATTTGGTATTTTTGAAAATAGTCTTTCACGATTTTTTCGCAAAGGATTAGTTGTATCAAAAAATTCAAAAGGCCAAAATGTTTTTCAAGTTTATTATAATCAAATTACCATAAACCATTGGAATAATACCGAAATATTGTTCTGATAAATTTTAAAATTTATAAAAATAATGTTTATAATTATCTATTTTAAAAATTTTAATTAGAATTAAATATTTTTTTCTTTTTTAAATGTATTTTGACTATAGATCTTATTATATTATGACTAAGCTAACAGCAGTATAATTAAATAAATTTTATTCATTGAATTCGGTATTGGAGATATATATTGTTTTCAATTATAATTATTTTTTTTTATTAAAACAAATTTAAATTTGCTGTTGTTAAAGAAACAAAGATTAATAATTGTTTTATCATAATATATGTTATTAAATTTGAATACCTATTAAAAATGTTATAGATAAATATGCAATTGAAAACACAGATTTATAATAAGTTTTGTTATGCAATACCAATTAAAAATTACAATTAAATCTTTCTTCAATTAAACTTTCAATTTATTGGCAAACCTATAAATGTAAATCGGTTTTTTCCAATTAAGATACTGATAAGTCACTGTTTATAAGCAGTGTTATTTGCGAATATTTTTAGACCATTCAAAATGAAGTTTCTATTTGTAGTCTTGGTTGCTACATTTTTAGCGACCGCTGCTCTTGCACAAATAACATGTAACCTTAACCAAAAATTAAGAAGCTCTATTGATCCTGAGATTGAAAAAGATATATGTTTCGATGGTATCTGCAGGTTGTTAGGAGAGTGTCGTCTTCCAAAAAAATGCCTTCACGAGGTTCAACCGGGATTCTGCGATTGTGGTTACGTGTGTGCCAAGAAGTTTGGTGAGTTTTAAGATATTTTTTATTTATATTTTCTGAAGATTAAGTTATTTTTTTTTTGTAAATAATAATGATTTTAAACAAAATATATTGGGTTGTTCGGAAAGTAATTTCGTTTTTTTTTCTCTCTGTGAGTGCTTCGAGGATAATTCCAGGCCTTTCAAGTGGTCATAAACTGTTGAATTTAATAAATTTAACTTCAATCCGATCTCACGTGTTGTTATTCGCCGGTTCGCATCAACTAATGCCTTTATCGCGTCTTTATCAGCTTCAACCGGCCTTCCCGAACGTGATGCAATTCGACATCAAAGATGGCATACTGTCAACACACCTTCTTCATACACATCGGTCTTTCTGGCTTGAACAGCATTTTTATCCTTTCTGTAGTAAAACAGTAAGATATGTCGAAAATGCTGCTTATCGCTCTCCATATTTAAAAGGGCACCAACCAAAAAATACTGCGTAGAATTAATTGGAATTTTTCACACACAAGTCTTGCTATATGAGCTTTCAATGCATATAAAAATTATACGGCTTAAATGTGAAGTTGAGTGCAAAAAAATACAATTAAATCCTCGGGAAAAAAACGAAATGACTTTCCGAACAATCCAATATTGTTACAATAATTTGAACGATGTGAATATCCCAAATAATATTGAAAAAAATTATAAAATTTACATTGTCAAATAGAAACCTGTTTTATTTTAACAAAATATCTATTAGAACACTAGTAACTAATAGAATGAAAATTAAAAAAATTTATATTTCAAAAATTACATATAGAAATCAATTCTTCATCAAACATTACTAGCGCATAAAGAAAACTACTATAAATATTTTATTGAATTTTTATGTGTTTTTATTTTTTGAATTAGTTTCTATTTAGAACCTTTTATTTAGAAATAACTAAAGAAAATTAAACATAAATCTTGACATTTTGTTATTAATTTTTAGGCCAAATTTTATCTATATAATATTCAAAATGATAAGCAACGATAGTTATTATTATTTTATACTTAAGATTCATAATTAATTCATAATAATTATTAATTTACTACTTTAGGTGTAATTAATTTTTCGTAATGTGTTAACAGAAAAGAAGGAAGAAAACCAGAACGGTGGCGGTGGTGGCGCCGAGACCTCACCAGCAGGAGAAGATGGAGGCAAATGATAAAACTAAAAATGATAAAATTTGAATATAAATAATTCATATATATATATATATATATATATATATATATATTCTAGCTTAACTAACTCTAATAAAATATGCAACAATTTAAATAAAATTGTTAGTTACTAAGTAAACAAAAAATTGCCCCACATATACTAACAAATTTTGTTTATAATGCAACAAAAATTCATGTTTCATACAAAATCACTGATTTATTTTTAACTTTGTTCGCCACATTCACCTTACATAATATTCTTTCGAATCACGTTTCCATAATTTTTCGTTGAATTTTTCATGGCCTTAGGCCGATATGAGGTCGGAAGAATGCAATGGAATAAATAACTTAATAAAAACCGAAGAGAATTTGGAACATATAATAAATGCACCGTAACACCACATCAATAGTTCGCTATTTTGACCGTGGATAAATGCGATATGATTCTCTAAGATTTACGTTGGAAATTTAATACAAAAATGCATAATAAAAATACCAAATTCATATTGTTCAACAAGAATTATGCCTTCATATGTTACGACAAGGTAAACGTCGATATTGAATTGACTGATTATTAACTGAATTTAATATTTGATTGCGTCGCATTCGTAATGCTAAATTATCTAAATTGAATTTATATTAAATACAGAGAATCAAAATAAAACAATGCGGAGTTGGAGCAAAATACGGATTGAACTTGTTGAAAATATTAATTAATCAAAATTTAATAAATATACTTTTCCAATTATTTATTTTATGTATTGTTTTATATATGAATCATTTGGGGCATCACAAAGAGTAAGAAAACTTAAAAAATGGGATAAATTTGTGAAAAACAAAAGATTAAAAAAAATTGTAATTAAAATTAAAAATTGACGTGCCCATAACGTTCTCTTGTAAAACTGTTTCAAGCTGGGTATAATATTAAAATAAAAATAAAAAAATAAGTATTGACAAAATGATTATTATAGTTCAAAGTTAATGTATCTGTGTTTTTTCACTTGACTTGATGTTTTTATAAGACTCGTCTATGAGTCTTCATATCAACAACTAGCTGTACTCGCGACTTCGTCCGATAGTGTGTTGAATACGATCGTTTTCTAGACGGTGATCTCGAGATTCCAAAGATTCTTGAGCCTTTAACAGTGAATGACGAGTTCTATCTAATTGTAATCGTTCATTCTTATCAGATCTACTCTCATTCGACCTAGACATGGAGATCGGTAATCTACAATTTGTAAGACGACTTTCCCTATCTTTTCACGTCACAATCTTTGGCTTTTGGCTTTTCTCATGTTTTTAGAGATATTTGACTCTGTTTTAGGCATAACTAAAATTAGAAAAAAACAACTATCTACGTTACTAACTAAATAAAATAACCTATAAATAATTTATCAATTTCAATCTAAATCTGAATATTGAACACAAATGTACTTAATTTATAATTATTTATGATTATTAGTTAAAGGTAAAAAAGGAAAGCAGTAAAAATGTAACAAAATATTTTGAATTAAGATAAGATAAGATAAGAAGAACGGATCGGTGGAATTATAAAAGATACATACATATCAATCAAATCAAACTATCAATCACTCGTTGGTGGGAGAAGTGGTGGGAGGCGCCCGACGTGACGGCACAGTGGTGGCATGCGCGCGAGCTGCGCGTAAGCTGCATATGGTACTGGACAGTACTTGGACATTGCAACATTACTTTATTTTTCTAAAATAAGGTAGCCCAAGTTACTCCTTATTACATTAGCTAACTGACAATAAAAGTCCCATCAAAATCGGTCCAGCTATTTCAAAGATTAGCCGGAACAAACAGACAGACAGACAGACAGAGAGTCAAAAATTGTAAAAAATGTTATTTTGGTGTATGTATCGTATTTATATTCATATGCATGTAGTAAAAAATGGTTATTTCAATATTACAAACAGACACTCCGAATTTATTTGTATGTATAGATATACCGTACGAAAAATGCTCTTCGTGTCTGGATGTTGTAAGAGATGGATGCACGACAAAGAGAGAAAAGTTTTGCCCGGTAGTAAGAATCCCTACTCTCAGAGACAATGCGCCGTGCTGGTGCGCGCCGGCGCACAATGTAAATTAATCTTTGCGAATGCATTTAGTAACTCTCCGTATGCGTAGGGATGTAGTTCGAGTTCTTCGGATGCTCCATTTAAATTCCGTAACTTTGTATAATTTTCAATCTGTAAAATGAAATATTTTTTGAGGGTATATCAAAAACAAAAATAAGTATTCTAAAAATAAACTACTTTTTTCAAAATAAAAATGTATCCCAAAAATTAAATAAAATATACTAAAAACAACGTCTGCGGAGACGAACCGCATGCTAAACGCAGCAAAACCAAATGATCCCCTCCAGTCAGTTCGGCCCGCCCACATAATTGCATGTATATCTTTCCTTTTTGTTTACAAAGGGGTATTGATGTTCCGTCTCAATATGCGAGTAGACACGCTCATCATTTTTGATACGGTATAGATTATGTTGTTTTATTACGAAAATTGTTTAATTGTTGATACTATGTCACCGTATATTTTTTTGGTACAACGGTTTTTTTAAGAGATGCAGACATTATCACAGACTGTGCATCATTTGGAGTGGATAATTTCAATTTCCTAGATTAAATAGATTTCAAAATATTATTGTTTTGTTTTAACCAATAATATTATTTGAATATTTACAGCTCTAGAGAGTCAGTATATTAAAATTATTTTTCTTTATATATATATATATATATATATATATATATATATATATATATATATATATATGGTATATTCTTAATTTAGCTGACTTTCTTCTGAAGATGTTGCTGTTGTGTCAACAACAAATGTAAAATATTGTCTTTTGAATCGTTATTGGCAAACTGATAATGTTAATATACGACATGGTGAATGTCGACAACGATCTACGACTAAAATTATATCTGTTACACGAAATCGCACATTCACTAGCAAGCAAACGGCACTAGTTCTAACGTTCTTCCTTGCTGCTGTTCCCGGAGACGCAGATTATAGCACGCAATTCATCGATATTTTATACATCCGTATGGTATACTTCAGTTGAAACAACAAAAAAACAAAACAGAAAATATTAAGATGTAAGCACTGCATAAAAGTAAGGTTTGTTACAAACTTTAACACATTTTATCTCGTTTTATGTTAGAATTTTTTTAAGAAATCGATTTATTATTTAGAAGTGCATACCTGGTTAAAAAATTTCAGTTAAGTTTTGAAACACACTGTATAATATTTCTACTAAAAATGGAGAATCTTTTAGAGATACTATTCTCAACCTTTGGTAACCCTAGAGCTACGTGAAAGATGTCGTTATAGAAAAAAATTCAATCGATTCATCATATTAACACTTCGTGTCCTATGAGGCCGTTGTCGTATAAAAAATGGAATTCTGCTCCTACCTTCTCGGAAATGGGGTTGATAATGTTTGTGATGGTGTACATTTCTGTACATTTCACTGTTTATGTTGCCACTCCAAACTATTATCCAGCCATCTCTAAAAGCGTGAACATCTTGGATAAATCCAAGATGCATTGCATATGCAAACCATACCTGGACTCCAAGAATATAGCACGGTGTTCTATCCGACCACCTAATGTTGCTTCTTACGCGACCACCGCACCCTGTTTTGTCGGTGGCAATCAATGAGGGGTCACTCTTCTAAGTGGTCTTCTAGACGCTAAACCAACTTCGCGAAGTTAATTTCGAATGGTTATAATGGATAATCTTCTACCATTGGCGACGTAGAAAGTAACAAGTCGGTCGCTATTGAAGTGTTCCTTCTTGAATTTCGAGTGATGTGACTGTCAAGCCTGTCGGTTATGTACCTTGGTCGACCCTGTCCAGGTCTTCTACGTACATTATGTCTTTCTATTTGTCTCCTTACAAGTCGCTATCGGAACATCGATTGGTGCATACTACCCTGAATCGTACCAAGTGTCCTATTGGTTTCAACTTAAGGCATAATTGTGAACCAGACGACTCGAGAAAATAAAAAAAACCACGTATCGTCTTTGAATAGATTCCAGGCTAAATTGATGGTTAGTGTAAATGGGATACCAGACAATACTGCAGTACTGCAAATTGCTTCGATCTATTGCAGAAAACAGTCTGTAATGCAATTTGAGAATTAAACGATTTGCAATTTCGTAAGACAAATCCCAAGATCTTGGAAGGTGATGTAGAAACTTTGCGACACAAATGATAATTCGATGTCAAATAAAACGCCCAGATCTTTACAGCAATCCTTTCTCACCAGCACGCATCCATTTATGTTGTATGAAAATTTGACTGGCAATTTACGTTAGACCCTTGCGGTACGCCACAGGATGCAGTGTAAGTGTGAGATCTAAATCCATTGCAGTTGACGTAACAAGTTCTGTTTCGCACATAACTCTCAATTAAACTGCATCAGATATGCTTAAGAAAATGTTGGAAACCACTCTTCTAGATTATAAAATACGTTATTTTTTTGTAAAGTAGTATTACAGTCAGTAACATTTCACAACTATTTCAAATTCTATATTTTTATTACGTAATACAAAATATTCTCCTATATTATGTATGAGTTTCAGAAAATTTCTGTTCGTTACATCAACTTACTTTTCGTTAGATCGCCTACGAATTTGAAAATGAGTATTAATAAATTTAGCACAATAGCTTGGAGGCGATGACAAACAGACGAGCAATGACAATACAGAAACCGAAATAATTACATCAGATGAATATTCAAACGCGTTCCCACATATTCAAACGCGTTCCCACATATTCAACACCCCAAGATATGAGTCTAAGAACTTGCCGGGGGTTATGACTCGCTCCGGCATTTTAGCATAAAGGTGGAGAGCGCTTTTCTCGCCGCCTTCTGAAATATTTGCAGTTTAGGGCCTCGAGGAATTACCAAATTGAATGCGCTTTACGTCTCACCACAATTACAAGTCAGTGTGATTGGATTAATTGTTTATTTTTAATTGGGCAAAGCAAAATCAAAAGTATGTAACATAGGCATATACATGAAAACGTTGTGGTAATTCCACGTAATTATTATCAAGTTATCTTCAAGTGTGTTATTTGAAATAAACCATAGGAACACAACCGTTGATCTCCAAAACAGTCGAGCTCCTTCCACGTCGACTTCATTACTGAGTTCGCGTGGAAATCGAAAAGGCGGAAAACAGTTTCCGGCGGCGAACCTGTACACCATTCGAACTAAATATGTCAGATTTCCGATGTCCCGAGGGAGAAGGGGATCGGTTTTTCTAGGGTGGATCGTGTCATTTCTTTCGCGTGTTTTGTTACCTGGGGAGCGAGCGTGGCCACGACGCCACCCCTCCTCGCTTTCACTCCCGCACTCCGCACAAAACGGATACAGAATAACATCCGTGAATTATTGATTCCCGAGCCAAACATCCACATACATGTCAGTTACGGCATTTCATTTTTTTATGTGGGCCAGGATGGTTCAGCCACCACAATTCTTGTGCCATTAAATAAAATTGTGTGGAATGTATTCTTAAATAATTTCACACATATGATTTAAAAAAAAATCTGATTGTTCATCCATCAAACAGAAGGGACAACCAAACTGGACAATTTTTTGTCTATATTATAATAATTGTATTAACTGCTGTCGTTATTTTTAATAAATATCTTAGCAAATAAATATTTTTACTTTATATACTCTTCATATACATCATATAAAATTTTTCACCTGCACTTAACATTAAAGTGAGCAGTTTTTACTTGGAAACAAAAGACGAGACCCTGTTCATTACCCAGTTATAATAATTATATTATTAGGTTTTTACATCGAAATATTTAACTCATTAATATTAGTAATAATTTGAAGCTTAATTAATTTACTTAATTAACCAATTAAATTAAAATATTAGTAACTTAAATTTGTAAAATTAAAAAAATTAAGTTTAAAAATAAAAAAAAAACGAATTAAATTAAAAATTAAAATTATCAAACTTACAAAACTAGACTTAAATTCTAAAATTTATCATCCAGAAAACTTAAAATTAACAAATAAAAATAAAAAAAATATATTTTAAATTTATAAAATTATTAATCTTAAAATATCAATTAATTAATAAAAAAAAATAATAAAATTAGTAATTTAAATTCATAAAATTAAAAAAATATAATTATAAAATTAAGTCTAAAGAAATAAAATCAACCAATTAAAATAAAAAAATACAATTATTAATTTAAATTGTAAAGTTTAAATAATTAAGATTATAGAATTAAAAATAATCAATTAAATTAAAAAAAATAAATAAAATTTAAAACTTAAAAAACTATGTTTAAAATCCTAAAATTTACCAACTAAAATTAAAATTAACAAGTTAAATTAAAAAAAATATATTTTAAATTTATAAAATTAAATCAATTAAATTTAAAAAAATAGTAATTTAAGTTTATAAAATTTAAATAAGTTAAATAATATTACTAACTGAACAAAAAAATAGACATTTTAATTTCAAATTATTTAAAAATAAAATTGTTAATTTAAATTTATAAAATTACACGTCAAAAAATAAATTGAAAAATTAAATTTAACAATTTTATTAACTTTAATAAATTAAGGTTAAAAATTATAATTAATAAATCGAATTAAATAAAAAAATAAGATTATTAATTTATATTTATAAAATTAAATAAAATAACCTTAAAAAATTAAAATTGACAAATAAATTTGAAAAGAAAATTAAGATTAGCAATCTAATTTTATAAAAGTAAAAAATATAGTTAAAAATTAAAATTTATCATTAAATTAAAAAAAAAAAATAAAATTAATATATTAATAACAATAAAATTAAGCAATTGAAATATATAAAATTTAAAAAATAAAAATTTCCAATTAAATAAAAAAATTATAAAATTAATAACTTTTGCTAAAGATATTTTCATTAACAGCTGTCATTATTTTTATTTAAACATCATCAAATGACAGCAATATTTATTTTAAGTTTACAAATATTTTAAACATCAGTTATCAACAGTAACAATGTTTGCTGAACACAAAAACTCATACTTACAGTCCTACTATTTAGTAGATCCAAAATTAATTAACAGGCTCGTTCAAAAAGCCAGACCTGAGCCCTGCATTGATGAACATGACTTGACACCTGCATTTAACAGATTGGTATCCGAACAGCCTCCATGTCCGTCAAAGAATGTGGATAGTAGCAGGACACCACTAGGTTTCGGCAGAAGGGGTGTGCAAAATTTACTTGAAAGTTTACGATCTAACGAAAAAGATGAAGTGATTGCCAGTTTAAACACTGCATGTGATTTAGCACACGATTCCATTTATACACCTATGATGGTAAAACAAAGGGTGTTGTGTTACCTAGGATTGCTTATAGCTTCTTTCCATGAAAACATATCAGCGAGAACTTTGGATTTATTGAAAATTTTGTCGATACAGGATCAAGCCAAGTATAAGATAATTAATTGCGCTCTTATCTTAAAATCATTGGAATCCTCTTTGAGTACGCATAACTTGAGTATAAAATACAAAGCAGCTGAATTACTGTACGAATTAAGCAACAGTTGTCAAACGGCACCTCTTTTAATAGACGCTAATTATATCCCCATAATTATGGAAAAAATTAAAGACGAATCTTGTTCAGAATTCGTAGCCCTTCTGTTAAAAACTTTGGAGCGCATCATAAGATGGCAAGGTAAATGTTTAGCAATGTACGACAATGGATTTCTAAATCTGACCAACTTACTTCAACACTCAAGTAAAAGCATCATAGTCGCCGTTCTAAATTGTCTGAAAGTGTTGACTGAAACAAGAGCCGGTAAAAATACGGCGTTCAAAATGAATTTTTTGGACAAATTACAAAAGTTCATGATGCATGAAGATCCTGATATACACACGACTGCCGTGAGTGTTTTGATGAATATGGTTAACAAAATGAAAATTAATTTTCACGTTGGCACTATGCCGAATATATGGGCACGTTTATTGGAATTGGTCAAATGTAAAGAAAATCCGGTAGTCCAGATGTACGCGATGCAAACTTTAACAACTATTTCTGATGTCCCTACTACAAGAAAATTTTTAAAACTGAATGTCGAATATTTGCGCGACATTCCTGTAGGGAAAGATGAAAATCTTATAAGATGGAAGACAAATTTGATCGATTATGTAAATGCAATTGACTTTGTTGTTTAAAAGCTTGGGATAATAAAAGTAATTTTATCTGTATGAATTTGTATTTTTTTTTTGTAAAATGCTTATATGTATGACATGTTTGGTTTTATATTTAAAACAGTAAACTTTATGCAGAGTGAGTTTTTTAACCTGAATCTTGAAAATATCTCGAATAATAAGCATTCTACCAAAAAAATGTTCATAATTAAAATTTAATAATTTCACGGGAGAAGTTCGTGCTATTGTCTTGATGAGATTCTATGTATACCATTCTGAGATTTGCATTTTAAATACTCGAGATTAGACAAGAACTTGTCAAGAAACCATATTTAGTCACAAAATATAAGAAACAATTTTCCAAATGGACTTGTTTCATAATTGTTACCATGTAAATACATAAGTTATACATTAAAGTACAACTTGCTCAAATTTCAAGCATGTAGAATCAAAACTAAGTTTTGTCATTTTTAGTACACATTTAAATGTTGTTTAAAATACTTACCACTCATGTATAAATTAAGATATTTATTTTCATTGCGGTGAAGGATTTTTTTTGGTAAAGTGGAAAAAAGTAGAATAATTTTTAGAAAAATATTTTATTTATTTAATTAATATATATATATATATATATAGATTGTAACAGCATAAAGCGGTCTTGTACCGGGGTAGTTATCCTACTACGGCCTACATGTCTTTTTGTCACGTCATTATATATATTATAACGTCTTCGTAATCTGTTTATAACAGCCACAGATGTGTTCATTTGACGAGCCACTTCACGATGTGATGATCCACCCTCTATCATCCCAATTTTTGTTTGTCACTTATATGGTGCCTTTCCATAATAATAAAAGTGTTTTTATAAAAATTTTGATGAATATGAGGTCAATAACACAATATATACTAAATTGCAGTGTTTAACGACAGAAATACGATAAATAGTAAAAAATATGTTATACAGTGTGTACTTTTATATTTTGTTAGGTGTTTTATAATTTATAAATTAAATTATTTTTTAATTTAATTTTTCTGGGTGTTTCCTAGACACTTTGACTGTATATATGTCCATACATGAATAATTCTTCAATATTCCGATATTATTTCCCCCTAATATTCCTATTTTCCCATATATTTTCTATCGGGTTAAGATCCAGTAGCTGCTATGGCCACTGCAAAACTCTTTAGAAACCATTGTTCGATAAACTTATATGTATGTTTTGTGTTGTTGTTTTGCTGGAAAATATATCTTAAAGACATAGACTATGGCATCATTTGGTCCTTCAAGTTGTTTTTGTATTAGAATTTGCCCCTTTTTTTACAAACTGGATCAACTTCATAGCTAGAAAAGCATCTCCAGACTACTGTCAACCTACCTCCGTGTTTTATAATTGGACATGTATATTTAGGGTTGAGCCCATGATTGTTAGAACGTCTCACACAGGTCATATTATTTTTTTCCATTCGTTTTCTACTCAATGTGCAATTGAGATGGACATTGAGTAGAAACGTCTATTCTTTTTTTTATATAAGAGAGTTTTTTTGACGGATCTTCTACCAAATACCTTCTTGTAAACTATATCTCGCAATCATAGTAGTTACTTCAATTATACGGCAATATGACGTTTTATACTATTGGATCTAATAAATGGCTCATTCTCATCAATTTTTTTTGTCTTGATATTAGGTAATTTTTTTGGTTTGTCTACTTTTTTTTTCATTAAACGTCCCCAAACGCAACAAATGATAAAAATAATTAGGAAACAACAATTTTATTCATTTTAAAGTGCATATCACTGTAAATACTTTTCTAAAATAGTGTATTTAGTTGTACAAGATAAAACTGAAATGGTTCTGATATATGGAGAAGCTGACAGGAGTATTCATGATGTGGCGAATCTCTACGTATAGCGTCCTGATAAAATTCGCTTACGTGTTTTATTTTACCGTAAAAACAATTATACGACATATGGAAATGTTCAACGGAAAAAGGAATCATAGGAGAGAATAATGAAAATGGTTTATTTATTTAGAACAGTATGTGCAATTTCGTCAACTTGAACACCATCGTCCTTGGACTGTCAACGTTTAATGTGGAATAATTGACAACAAACTTATGTATAGAAACATTTTTGTAAACGAACTGCCAAACTTAGATGAAGACTAAAGCTTCCAAGTATGACAGAACATGATGGTTGTTCTTCAGCATATGGGAACACGTGACGTTCTTGATCATAATTTCAATAGTTGCTGAATTCGTAAAACTAATCCGGTCCTACCAGATCGCCAGCTGTTATTATGTTTGATGGCTCTGAAAGGTAAAGTATACAGAGAGGTACCAACAATACCCGAAAATATGACTCATCGAATCACAAGCATGTATCGAAATTCAAATAAACACACTAGTCAGTAAGTGCTTTGAAATGCAGATTGAAGTCGGAGCCCACCATTTTGAGTATTTAATTTAATTGAAAACTTATGAAGTGGGGGGACCTATGTAAATCAAGCACCCCGAAGGAAACAGAAAACTACTACGTTCTCGTCGTGGTTCCTGAGTTATGCTGAAAATAGTTTATTCACCAACGTTTTACACTTCTACACTTAACAATTATTCAGTTATTCTCAACTTATAAAATCAATAAACTTTCTGATAACCGTAGAGCTTTATACAATATTAATCAAAAAAATATTTTAGACAAGTTGTAAATATTTTTTGATGTAGAATTCGAATCTGCAATTAAAAAAACTAATTTTAGGCCAAACATGTTTCCCCAGCCCAATTTTTAAATTTTGATTCTTAACATTTTTTTCATTGTGTGCTTATATTTCGAAGTTTCAGATTACAAAAGCTAAGAGTTTTTAAAATGAAAATAAAGTATGGTCAAACGAAAAAATTCTTCTGATTCACAAAACATTAAAACTATAATTTGCATTAAATATTAATATTTGTTTTTCCTTTATATAGCAGGAAAAATTATACGGACTAACATGACAAGGGGTAATTAAATGTTTAGTGTAGAATTGGATATTGCTTGGGACGAAGGATATTATGAAGGAGACGGCGCGGCGCAGGAATCTCAGAGTGCAGGTGTACCAAATTAACTAGCGAAACCGCCTGGGGCTGAGATTAAAGGGGTTTCCGTCCCTGAAATAATTGGTCTTGCATGTAACACCCCTAACCAACCGTTTTGCCCGTGTTAGGACGCATCACGACTCTTATGTCTAATTATGTGGTCTTAAAATTTAAATTTAGTTCAATCCTGAATAATCGCTGTATCAGGATTTAGTTCTGGGGCGTAATAAACACGACGTTAAAGGACATATTACCCAACAATTTTGATCCATTTTAATTGGCGTTACTCAACAAGAAATCATGGTAGTGTAACGTACAGTAAAGAACAAAATCTATGCATAAGATTGAGATAAAAATTCTCGCTCTCCCCGTTTACTGTTCTAATCCTAAATGGGGTTGTGAATACTTTTAGGGTACACTTTGATCTCGATTATGTTTGGCCACGGATTTAAGATTAGAGCAAAAACGACACATAAAAGAGCAAATCCCACCGCGGGGTTTGAGTTTCCTATATAAATAACCGCTCTTAAAAAATCTCCCACTTTATATGAAATGACAAAATTTAACATCAACATCTTTATTCACGTCGAGTTCGTAAAGGGAAGACTAAATGTATTTACTTTACTTTATCAATATTAATGCAGGATATTAAGTTCTACCGATATTTAAATTTTTGATTTTCCCGAGTTAAAAACTACAAGCACACACAACAGTTTTATAAACTGTTCACAATATTAAAAAAAAACTTCACATTCAATGAGGTTATTGATTGAAACCGAAACTTTTAGGGTAAAAAAAATGGTGCCTCTGTAATTCACATGTCACGTTAAAAAATTTACTTACAAAGGATCCCCAAACTCCGTAACTCGAAACTCAAATAAAAATCAGATTGTCCTCGGGCAAGAATTATCCAATTCGGTATACTTTACCATCGCACCGCTGTCAACACCGACCCAGGCATTTCACTTTCCCGA